>NC_090872.1:48207742-48212742 GCF_036669935.1 Montipora foliosa
GAGCTGGTCCGAGTTTTGTAGATCCCATCCGATCCAAACCGGTCCGATCCGGTCAGGTCCGATCCTGGTCTTGCAAACGTCCATTTTATCCCTACTTTCGCTACAAACGACCGTCTTCACATGGGACCACATTGACAATTTAAGTAACCAATAACCATACCGTGCGGCTTTCCGACGGAACATCACATTTCTTGACAGTTTTAGCCTTCATAAATACATTATGTACAAGCAAGTTGCTTTATATAAAAAAAAAAAATCGTTTTAAGATTATTTCACTGGCTGAAGAAGTAAGCTTTGTACGGACTCTGCCTTCGTTCATTAATATGTCACGCAACTAGTCACTTGCCTAAAGAAATGCACGGTTACCAATATTTCGCGCGAACTAAGGAGGCCAGGGGGTTTTTGGTGGGATTCATTTTCTAGGGGGCCTGTTAGCCATTTTCATAGGTTGACTCAATGCTCATGAGCAGCTCATGTAATACCGAAGATCAGTAGCAGTCACCTACGGGGGAGCAAGCAAGAGCGACTATAGGCTATTTCAAGCAATAATTATCTATGACATTTGCATTAAGGACAAAGCGAGTAGGCATACCAGCTGCATTATTTTGAAATCTCTTTTCGCTATATCCGAATTGACGATGTAACACGATTCTGATCTTTGTTTTCATAGCTGAATACTTAAGTCGCTTACTGTTTATCATATCCCCTTGAATTTTAAAAGTTCACTATAAAACATTGCGATAAAATATTAAACAAGGTAGTAAAAAAAAGAAAAAAACGGTAAAAAAGTTTAAAATGAGATGTTTCGACTTAAATTAAGTCATTATCAAGCAATGAAAATAAAAATGAACTCGAATATGTAATGAAAATAAAGCATGAAGTTATGGTGTTTACCCTAGAGATGACAATCAAGTGAAAAGCTTAGCTCTAATGGAGTCATTTTGAGTAGTGAGTTAAGGCTTAAGTTCCTAAATGAGAAACATTTCATACAATACAATACAATACATACGTAATTGACCGTTCCCCATAGGGGCTTTTCAGGGCCAATGAACAACAACGAAACGAAGGAACAGAACAACAACAACTGTTAAGAATCCCAACCGGCCGGAGGCAAACCAGTTGGCTATTTACAAGTGCAGCTGGGAATTTGAACCAGGGACTACCAGGAACAAATTCTACGAGTGGTCAGAGCGGGTCTTGAACCCGGGATCTCCGGATCTCAAGGCAAGCGCCCTAACCACTGGGCCACACTGCCTCCTCCAAATCATGCAGAAGACAATCAAAGTACCAGTACTTTAAAATTGAAACATAGCTGTCAGCCAAAGTATTCAATGATCATGGACAACCTTACAAAAATGATATGGATTGGTTGAAATACAGGATGCATTGTCACTATTTTGAGACTCATTCTACGGATTCCACTTTGTTTGAAAATCTCTATCTGAGGCAATTTTTTGTGCCTTCGAATTACAGATACAGGTACAGGTTCTTTGCTCTGTTAACCAGGATTCATGTGAGGTGGAGCTCTTAGAGAAACTAAATGAATCGTCAGTATTGTTATTGCAAGACTGGGCGACGAAATATTATTGAATTTTTAAGGTTCACTATAAAACATTGCGATAAAATATTAAACAAGAAAGTAAAAAATAAAATAAAAGGTAAGAAAGTTTAAAATGCGATGTTTCGACTTAAATTAAGTCATTATCAAGCAATGAAAATAAAAATGAACTCGAATATATAATGAAAATAAAGCATGAAGTTATGCTGTTTACCCTAGAGATGACCATCAAGTAAAAAGCTTAGCTCGAATGGAATCCTCTTGAGTAGCGAGTAAAGGCTTAAGTTCCTTAATGAAAAGCATTTCATACAGAAGACAATCAAAGTACCAGTACTTTAAAATTGAAACAAAGCTGTCAGCCAAAGTGACAATGATCATGGACAACTTATGGATTGGTTGAAATACAGGATGCATTGTCACTATTTTGAGACTCATTCTACGGATTCCACTTTGTTTGAAATCTCTATCTGAAGCCATTTTTTGTGCCTTCGAATAACAAATATAGGTACAGGTAACAGGCTCTGTTAACCAGGATTCATGTCAGGTGAAACTCTTAGAGAAACTAGATGAGTCGTCAGTATTGTTAGTGCAAGACTGGGCGATAGAATATTAGTCACGAAAGTACAGAGAAAGCCAATTTATGAAACTGGCTGGTTTGGTAAACCCCTTGGCACGTGATGGTAGCAACGAGGCTTGAGAGTGAGGAGATACAGATGCTCACCATTGTGCACTTATTTCAAACATGCAGCCAGGATAGCTGTGCAGTGCTTGCAGTCATGGCATATGTTGTAAGACAACTGAAGATCACAATGCCGGAGCTTAAGTCGGTGTACTATCGCCAGGACAACACCGGCTGCTACCACTGTGGTGGAATTATAGTGTGTGCAAGGTCGTGCAAGAGTCATTGCCAAGCAGTCTGGTGTCGCCATAAGGCGTCTTGGTTTTTTAGACCCCCAAGGGGGAAAGGGTTCTTGTGATAGAAAAGCTGTCACAATAAAATCACATATGAGGATTCATCTCAACTCAACTCCTACTCAGATGAAAGACGCAATTCTATCTCCTGGCGGAGTCTCCAATGTAATGTAACCCTGTGTGAATCAATCGGGGCCCCCAAAATGCCATCCTTGAAAGTCGAAGGAGTCAGTCTGCTTAACAATATCAAATATGAAGATGATGTATTTCGTGTAAGGAGGGCGTAGAATATTGGCTCTGGTAAAGTAATGAAGTTGAAGTGTCCATCTTTGTCGGAATTACCGACTATTACAGCTACCGAAACACATGTCAGCGCCTTCACTTCGATGAAGTCAACTAGAACAAACGTACAAGAACAAGTTAGTGGTGAACAAGTGGACCAGAACACCGCCACTGAAAAGAACCTCACAGGCTAACAAGAAGCAGTCTTTGCCTGCCCTGAGGTGGGTTGCATGCGAGCAATCCTACGTCATTCCTCGATGAAGTGACACTTAGATTGTGGCAAACACGATAGAGCACTAGAGCGCGAGACTTTGATGGACAGAGCTGCTACTGCTTACGCATAAAGGCGAGAGGGTCAGACCACTTCAGTACCAGAGATCATGTCAAACACACGACCTGACTCTTCACGTGCGAAATTACCGAATGGTTAGGCTTTGACGTAGAGATAATGATAATGATAATGATACGTTTTCTACTTAGCTCCCCGTACAATTTAAGTTATGAAAAAATGCAGGTAATCATAAGGTACAAATTACAGCAATAGTTAGATGACTTGTTAATTTACAAACTTGGCTAAGTGGAAGATTAGTTCCGTTTTTGTTCTGACAGGAGGTAAGAGATTCAAATATTTGTTCATTTGGCCTGTAGGGCTGACTTCCAAAAGAGCCAGATTTGAGATTTGCTGTGCAGTAGTTTTAGTTGTGCACCTGTGGCATTTATGACCAGTAGCTGTGTTAGATATTTTACCAAAGCCAAAAGAAGGTGTATACACAGGTTTAAGGTGCCCCTTTCAGTCACGCTAAAAAGTACAAGAAATCAGTTAGCAATAAATAAGATAGAAAGCAGTACCGTGGACGAAATTGGCGTTATAATTAGCAGTGGTAACCCAATACCTCAATTGTACAAATTGTAAATCCAAAAGAGTCCTACATGTTTGTTGTTTCTTTAGAAAAATTGTATAAGAGGAACTCATTTTAGAACGTTCTTCAAAACAAACCTCTGAAAAAGAGGGCAGTGGTCATTATGAAGGAAAAAGTGTTAGACCGCATTATTCATCTTAAATAGGTTGCCCGACGCATGCAGTTGGTAGTTCAACTACCAACTGCATACATTTGAGTGACATTGAACACATCTTTGTTTGACCTTCAGCTCAGCTTGTTGTAAAATACCCAAAGCAACGCAATATACACAACACAATATGCCCAATATTTAACAATTATCCTGCGAAATCGCGAGGAATATCACTTGATACTTAACCGACGAGGCCGTAGGCCGAGTTGGCTAAAATCAGGCGATATTCTGCAAGATTGAGCAGGATAATTGCTTTACTATTCAACACATTGATGACAAAGCACAATTTTCTACGTTTGTTGGGAAAAACAAAAAAGCTGGAAAAACTGCATTTTTCTCCGCGAAACACAATTTACGTACATCGCAGAATATACATTGAGTACGCACGACCAATATGGAGTGCGCTATGACCATATTTGGACATTGTCACAATGTGTTGAATATACACAATATTCGCCGATGTCAATCTGTAAAATACGCAATATACGCAATATGTGCAAAACGGTTTATTTTTTTTAGTTATGAGCAGTTAATATGCAAAATGTCAAACAGCGCATGCTCACTGTTCCCACGAGGTTTTTTTCTGTAAACACCTACAAAATGGATTTGTTTCGTGGTAAGCGTTTCTAACATCAATCGCCTTTCATTTCAGACCATCCTCTGTTATTTGCCGCTGAGCGTTTACACAAATATTACCATGATGGTTTGCATTTGAGGTCAACAATTTCGTAAGTATGTCGGTTACATCCAGTGTTTTTGTATATATATTTTTTTATCATTTTAACTCGATGGACTTGTTCCTGTTGAAGTATTGATGTACCAGAAGACAGCAACCACTGGTATTTTTTTCATTTTACAATTATTGAGGTTCTCAAAATTGTGTATTGTTTCTTCTTAGGCAGAACTGAGTTACTGCCTTTAATTTTCCTACATTCGTGTTGAAATCAATATAACGAAGTACAGCTCAAGCCGTCCGGGTTTCCTCCTGAGCAACATGAATAAGCAGTTTAGAACACTTCAGCTTAGCTAATAGATTTGAGGATTCGTCACCGTTAGACCTCAGTGAATTGAAAGGAATCCTTTGGGCAGGACGAAAAAATCATCTTCCCCACTCCAGGCAGACGACTTACTACTACGATTTTTTATACAGGGCACATTTACTTTAACGCAAACAAAT
>NC_090872.1:48222742-48235242 GCF_036669935.1 Montipora foliosa
ATGTCATTCTATTGTCAATTCACGTACTTACCTGAAAAATGTATGAAAATGCCTTTGTCGAGTACTCAACATTCCAAAATAGATTTAAAGGTGGCTTACAACAGTTTAGTCAACTGCAATTGACGTTAGTCACTTCAATTGATGTAAAATGTAATTTTACCTAACAAATAAATGCAAACCAGGGGGGAATGCTAAAAATAGTGACCTAGCTCCTCGAGGGGTGGACTGGAAACTAGACATTTCAAAGGATTTTTTTCTCAAAACCTAGCAGTACGACCAGGATTAAAGTTTTGGGAATTAGTAAACAATATGAAGCCGAAATCGTTTACAATTTGTTAAAAAGATCTATCAGTCAGTGTTTCAGTAAGTATCAAAATAGACGAAAATCGACGTTTTTGCCACGAGCTCGGTCACTATACTGAGCCATTTTCCCCTTCTTTGCATTTATTTGTTAGGTAAAATTACATTTTACATCAATTGCAGTGACTAACAGTTCAGAAGACACATCCTGCTGCTTTAATTTCACAGATTTCAAAATCTTGATCTTTTCCCTCAGAAAACTGTAGTAAACCACCTTAACTTGAATTTGAGCTATTCGACTCGTAATGGCTCCTTCCGTACAATTTTATGAAATTGTCACAAAAATGGCCTTAGAATTTTCCTAATCTTTTAACTCCTCCATGAAGACACCGTTCTCAGCAAATATAGATAAAAAATGGGGGCCACCGATCTCGTTCAGGAGAAAATAGCCATTCCTTGACTTATTAATCTTGGCGTCAATGAAAATCCGCCATTTTATCAAAGTGCGCGAGCTTATGCGCACACCAATGACGAAAGAAATTATGCTCAGTAGGGTTGTGCAAGGCAAGAAGAAAAAGAAGAAGAAGAAGTCTTTAATAAAAATCAGCCACAACATACCTGTGGCTTTACAATCAGTCATAAACTATGCTAAGCTAAAAGGCCTATCATATGCATTACAAAATAGAGAAAGATTTAAGTTGAGGGATACTAAAAAATAAAGTTAAAAAGACACCTATTTACAAAAGCCCGTTTAAATCGTTTCGTTTTTACTCTAGGGAGTATGAAGTCATGGCCCCTTACTATAAGAGCCTTATGGACCTCTTTAGCTGGCACGTTTTTTTCCCATTTCAGACTACGTGATGTTACTCGAGAGAACAGTTTCTTTCAAATGTCGACTTATTCAAGTGCGTATGAATGCATAACTTCTGAAAAAGAAAAGGAAAATTCCGTTGGGAACATCACATGGTCTGAAATGGGGAGACAAAACGTACAAGCTAAAGCGGTCCAGTACGTTTGGGTGGAAGCAAGTCGTAAAGTACATGACCAGTGTCACTTGTGATTCTGTCTAAAATATCACTCTCTCTATTCTTAATTACATCAGAGATATTAAAATGATTTTATTTGTATAGCCAAAGCGATAGGCGCGCCGTAAAAAGGTGTCAATCCGATCTAAATACTTGCCTTGACAGGCAGAGCCCCACACCTCTAAGCCATACAGAAATAATGACATTATCAAAGAGTCGAAAAGTTTATTAAGCTGATCTTTAGCTTACCCATAATACTTGCATAGATTAAGAATATACAGTCGACTAGCAGTTAATTTTAGAAACCAAACTGTCAATATGATCACAATTAAAAAGACCTTCATAAAAACTAATCCCAAAAATTTCAGCCACTCTCTCCGCTCAATCCCAGGCACTGTAGGAGGAGCAGGGTTAGTAGTTCTACTACGCAGTAGCATTTCCCACAAATACAGATTTAAGAGACATCTTAATACTGGCTGCCCAACCCTCAAGGTTCTTAACCTCTGCGAGCGCTGTATCAGAGTACCTTTTATCAGGTACACTAATAGTGATGTCATTGGCATATTTCGAGATCCCGTCGTTTGAATTAACTAGTTTGATATCGTTCACCATCAGGGAG
This sequence comes from Montipora foliosa, assembly GCF_036669935.1. Taxonomy (NCBI): domain Eukaryota; kingdom Metazoa; phylum Cnidaria; class Anthozoa; order Scleractinia; family Acroporidae; genus Montipora; species Montipora foliosa. Next base: position 48,224,687 of record NC_090872.1, read on the forward strand.
AATAAAATTGGCCCAAAGATTGCGCCCTGTGACACCCCTCTGTTAATATCAACATAATCAGCAATCTCTCTATCCACAACGACCCTCTGTTTGCGGTTGCAAAGGTAGCTGATAATCCAATTTATGATATATGGATTGAGATTAGTAGACTTCAACTTTTCGCAAACTATTCTGTGAGAAACAGTGCCAAATGCTTTGCTTAAGTCAAATGACAAGCCTCGAACAAAGTCTACTTCATCATCCGACCACGCGAGCCAATTATGTTGACACTTTATAAGCGCCATCGTGCAAAATTATTTGGCATCAATATTCCAACCAGCGTTAATATATGAGAAAAAAAAAAAAGATTCCAAGATAGTAAAGAAAAGCCGAGTTCGATAGGGGATCTAAAAAAAATTGAAATTGGTACAACACCAGAAACACGCACTGTCTACATACCTAGAGTAAGGGCGTGGCTAAACTAGAAATATTGTCACCGAAACATTGTCGCGGACGCAAATGTTTCACAGTTTGACCGCGCGGGAAACATATGTTGAGAAAAAAATTTTGTGTTTCAGAAACAAAAATGTTTCTGAACTGTCAAAAAACAATTTGTTGAAAGGACACAAACATATGTTTCCCAGTCTAGTCATTTGGCTAGTTTCCAGTGCTGCTCTTCCAACATGTTTTCTTGCAACGATCAGAGAAAGAAGAGGCGCGTGCGTACTACATTGTTTCCAAAACAATCTTTCCTCGTTTTGCCACCTGAGCAGCGAGACATTTCTGATAAATAAAAATAGGCGCTAGAGAGGTGCATGTGACTACTGCGGTGATGTACGAGGGAAAATATGGAAGAAGTAGAAAACTTGGTCATGTGAATAAGGGTTGCTGAACTCTGGGAACTGATTCACCACAGCTTTCACATCGATAGTTTCTCAACCGGGTTGCTCGTAAGTTTTGAGCGCGCTTCTAACTAAAAAGTTGCCTACGTTTTTGTCGCCTTTGAATGAAGTAAGTGGAGGTTGCGAAAAGATTCTACCAGTCTCGGGATAATTTTGGAGTAATTTAGCAACCCGGCACTTCCAAATGCGCGCCCTCACGATGCAAAACTTGTACTTTCATTGTTAACACAAGCAAGATATCGGGACCTAAGCGATCTGTTAAGATCACCGATCGTTTCACATGTACCTCCGCAAATGTCATTTATTACATAACCTGTACGTTATGTAATAAATCATACATTGGGGAGACAGGTAGACGACTAGGTGACCGATTCCGCGAACACCTTCGCGATGTTGCTAAGAATGACAAGGATGCATCTAAGCCAGTCTCTCGCCATTTTAACCTCCCTAACCACTCCACAAAACACATGACTATCTGCGGCCTTTCCCTACATCTAGATACGACGGAAAGCCGCAAGAATCTGGAACAAAAATTCATCTTCCAAATCGGCACCGTTAATCCTCACGGTATTAACGAACGCTTTTCATTTAACTAATATATTCCTATTTTTCACGTTGCCAGGTTACCATCTCTCTAGGGTGGCCAATTTACATTATCAACTCCGTTGATAAAACCAAATTTTTGTGGCTGTGACTCTGCTTTGATACAAACCTTTGTGCTTTTTTAATGTTAACGTGACTAATTGAAATTACAATAACACAATTTACATGATAAAAGCAGTGAGTTCTGTATCAATATAAGGTCACCGGCAGCCTCGCAACCATTCATAGGCTAGGATACTTAGCAAACAATTGTAAAATAACCTATTTTCAGGAACGTTTGTAAATGATGGGCTTCATCGCGTCCCGTGGGAAGCGGTCTCAGCTTGGCGGCCAAAACCGGTTTGACGAGAAATCTAGACTGTCTCTTTCCATGGAAATGAGATTTTGGGGTTTTGCGACCAGAGACAATTTTTCTTCGTCCTCGACCCTTGATTTGGAATCGCTGAGGGTTCCATCTGGCTTCTGGCACCCAGGGTAGCTGTATCTATACGTATTTTCGAAAAGAGAGACGTCTCGCAACTGGAAACTTGAGAGAAGATTTATTTCTAGGTCATCGTCAACCTCCTATAGATAAATTAGTCACAAGACCTTGCTAAATTAATGATCCCTTTTTGAAACCATCGACAGTTTGACAATCACCTGCTACTTGAAAGCTTTGTTTATCTCGTAAACGGGGTCAATATTTCGACAAATGTTCTCCCTCAAACGGCTTTTGCGTTCCTTCAACGGCTTCATTAAACACGTAAACGGGCTCAATTGGTCGGTAAGAAACAAAAGATGAAGGCTGTGAAAAGTAACTGTTGAAAGAATAAAAAAACTCACATCAAACCATACAGCTTTATTCCTCACAGATGATCATCTGCGAACCATGAGGCACCCGAGCATGTCATCCTCTATCAGCAAATCATCGTACTGCTGGCAGTCCGAACTTTGGTACTCTTTGTATGCAGATTGGCTCCGAAGTGTATTCTATTGTTACATATTTTTTAAAAAACTAACACAATGGCAAAAATCGAAAATCTTTACCTAACATGTACGTTTCAAGCATTTCGAATACCCTGTAACTTCCACCGTGCGAGCGGACGAATAACTTCAGCATGTAATCTCAGTTTAGTATATGTAACAGTAGGACTACATGCTGTCCAACTTGGGAATAATTGGATGAGAAAAATTCTGAGGACAGCCAAAAATGGAATTGCAAAATTTCGTGAGCACGTTTTAAATACTTTTGTGATTTTTTTCGCAGTGGTCAGATAGTTTTTCTCCTGAAATTCCAATGCAGCATTCGCGTATAACTGTAAATCTTTCAAGATTCCTTGAACAGATGCAAAGCTGCAGCTTTGGAGAAGAAAACGTACTCTGAGATAATCCCCCAACTTAATACTACTTCAATTATGGATATTTAGACCTACCTGTTTCATTGCAACTCCTAATGAGCCTTTCGCAAATATATGACTTCGTTTTCAAGGCGTAATGTTCACAGGGTATGTCATCATAAACTGGGCATCTTTTCGTAGTAAAGTACATTTTGGCACAATCACTATTACCACTTGGTTGACTTGGATGCCAGGGAGGCTTCCTTGGAGTAACACTTATATTTGTGTTGCATATCCAAGTCCACCCACTACTCTGGTTTTGTAAGCCAATGAAATATTCGGATTTACCGGCCATTTCCAGTTCTTCAAGTTTACGTACCAGGAAGTGTAGTTCCTCTTCATGCTCTATGCACACAAGATGACCCCCATTTTTTGAACAGTTATCTTGGCTTTTTCTCCAGTTCTGGTGTTTTTGCCTTGTCAAGCTATGAATGGTGTACTCGTGACAGTTTTTGAGAAACTGTTTCCCTAGAATAAATGTAGTCATAGTTAAAAAAAGAACGAAGTTGTTGAAACAAGCGCGGGCAGCCCTGGGTTATGTGTTTTTTGGTTAAGTTAATAATTTCAAAAGCAAAAGAAACTGAGAAGTATGAAAATACTTAAAATGGCCTTAAGGTATAGCTATAAAGCGAATAGGCATCAGTGCAAAACAATTCGCTACCCTCCGCAATTTTATTAACAGAACTGAATTTTATATCATTTTAAAGTTAAAAAATTATATTTTCTGGATGTTAACGTTTAGCTTATTCAGAGGGCCACAAGTTTATTAGCTCCGGCTATTACGTGCTCACACTCATGAAATAAAGACTTTACTTACTTACTCAGTGAAATTTTTGATTGAGTTCGAGTTTTCAGGCCACGACCAAGAAAGTGCTGGTTTTGCTGCAAAAGTTCTACCCCTTCGGGTTACTGCAAACAAGCATGCCGTTCTAAAAAACCGTGTGAGTGATTTTCGATAACTTGAAGAGTTTAAGAGGTATCAAACTCTTGAGTTGAACTACGCATTTCGGACGAATTTCTGTCGGAAGAATCGATGTAACTTCATTTTAGAGGAGAAAGTAAAAACTCCCCCACTGAATTTTCCAGGTCAATAAGTTAAGACTAGAAGGGGCTAGAACTTTTTCAGCAAAACCCACACTCTTTTGAAAACTCAATTTCCAACAAAAATTCACTGAATCAGCTAGAGATCCAGAAAATTTAATCTTTTAACTTATATATTATTCAGTTCTGTTCATAAAATTGCGGCGCAAAGCGAATTTTCTTGCGCTGATGCCTATTCTCTGTATAGCTAACGCTCTTTCTTAATTTGCAAAACATAGCCCACTTACGACCGTTTACCCTCAGCCGAATTTGCCTTTAGTTGTTCTGGGGTGGCGGTCTAAATGCATTTTGCCAATTTTCCTCTTTGGTGAAAGTATCATTATAGAAAGAAGTCAACGATTTCAAGATTGGAATTGAAAATGGTTTAAATCCAGGAATAGCCTGCCTTGACGGAATTTGAACTTTTGAATGAGTGTAGTCCTGACAAGGACTGTTGTTGTGACTGACATTTCCACATCCTGAGCGGTGTAGTTTCCTTGTCACGATGTACCTTTCCATTCCTTCCTATAGATAAATTATGTGGAAGACGTGCGCATGTGTAGAATACAAAAAGAGTGTGGCTAGGAGTGAAGATTACGAGTGTGGTTAAATCCGTTTATTCCTTCGGAATCTGCACGTGAGAATTCTAGAAGCGGCAATCATCGTCGTATGAAGTGAGGGTGTGTAGTCAGTCGTTGATTGGTTAACAGGAACGGGATATTATTGCTTGTTAGGTGAGCCATTTTTTTAATGGCAGTAAAGACTGCGAACTGTTACTTGTGCGTTTCGATCCGTATTGTGAGTTGGTTTATAGACCTTTTTCGTAATGGCGGCCAAATAGAATATTTTTTTTGTTTTAATGCTAAAAAGCCTTTCTAGCCTCGCTACGGCGTGCAAATTTCAAAAAAGATTTTGTTTCAAAATGAGGGCAGTAGGTCTAATTAAAATAAGTACAAAAGAATGTAAATGGTGGCCGACATTTATGAAAGTGGTCTATTGTCTGTGAAACAAGTGCCTATCATTTTCGTCTCATCTGCTGACGTTGCTGTCAAGTACAGTAAAAACCCACGTATAAGGACATAGATTTTTCCAACTTTGCTTAAATAGGTTCTTATAGAAATGGTATTTAGAGGGATTTTAAGCTATGTAGGTTCCTAAATAGGTTCTTAATTTCATATGGGCACTAGCGAGCAGTCCGGATAACTATACTACAGAGATGTGATATAGAATAGGTATAGCTGTGAGTGCTGCATTAAGTAATTATTTTTCCAAAGTACGGGGATATCGTTTGATCTTTGCAATAGTTATTGTCCGATTATATCGATCTCGCATTTATCTTGACTCATCTCGACGAATGACGGGTCCTTCAAAGTAAATCCGGGCAATCTCTCCGTTTAAATTATTATATTAGTATGTGTAATCTCACGCGCCGGAGTAAAATTAAGCCTGGTTTTCACTAGCCACGCTCGCTCCTATTTCACCGTGAAACATTTGCTCTTGAGTTGACGTCAGCCTTATGCCATGTGAAAATGAAACACGACATAAGCTCCAGGAAATTTTCTTCGTATTAGAGGACTCGTTTCAAATTGCCCCGCGTCTGATCATTTAAACAAAATGGCAGAGGCCTTGGTTGATTCTGATGAAAAAGTTTTGCTTATTTCGACGTTCGTCTCCACTAAGCATAGGCTACTTTTCCTTGCGCTTGTGCTTGCTTGCGTCGCTAGTGAAAACCAGGCTTGAAGGATTAATCATGGGTTGTGTTTTCAGAACTTCCTAAAATTGCACGGCCGTGTGGGAAAGAAAGCAGTTTCAGCAACTTACGAAAACAAAAGTCAAACAAACGGCAAATAAACAGCCTTCCCGTAGTGTAAACTGGTTGGCACTTTCATGATCGCTCGAAAGCTGGGACAGAAACAGATTTTTTCTCCTCGAAAAATCGGATGCTCGTCGTTTGAGTCTTGTCCCCTAATCAGAAAAACTAAAATGAAACTTTTTCTCGCAGTAGAAACCGTTAAAATGAAATTAAACTTCACTAAAAAGCGAGGAACGTTCAGATGATTTCGTACCATCGTCAACATTTATCTGCCTATTTTTGATTAGTAAAAAATGTGGAATGCATTTATTTTCACTAAGTTGTTGTCCCTGTAGTGAGAGGGGAGACCAAAACACCTAACAAATCAAATCAAATACATAATAAAGAAAATGCATCGCTCCTCCATACAGTGACTACCTTCAATTGTCTTGGATTTCGTAGTTTCTTTTTGTTCTGATTTTCTTAAGTATAGAAATGGCAGCTTCATTCGCATTTATGTATAGACCGAATAATAGAAGAAATCATACCAGAAAATCTCCAGTACTAGTGGATACGCCACAGCACCCTTAATGAATGTACATTCGGGTATTACACAGATTCGTAGAATATCATGAGAAAAGAAGGAAGTATTTCACATAGTTACCGAAACACCCTGCAATAGTAAGAAAAGCCCCGAGAAGGATTCCAGCAATCATGGATCCGAATGGTTTTTGCTTCTCTAACTTCATTCTTAATCATCGCAGAGAGTTTACAATTGTGACTGCAACAAAAAGGAAAACTGATTTCAGTATCAAAAAGCGTGCTTCAGCTTTAATGAGTCATGCTTTGGCTGAAACGAAGCCATCACGGCATTGATCATGAAGCACGCTTGGATGGGAATAAACATTACTTACAAATGTAATCTATTTGGTGTTTAGGCTTGATTCAATTACTAATTGCTTTCCTAATTGAAGCTCAAAACTTCAAAATAAATTTTAACCCGACGGGCTGTTTAAATGTTTTTAGCATTTGGAACACTTTGTAGAACTAATTTTCGTGCAAAATTGATAAAACTGTAATAAATGTTGAAAGCTGATTCAAAAGACGAAAGCGCGTTGAATCCAATTTGATTCGACATCAATTCTCAAACTTATTAATACTTCATAAGGTTATTAGCCAATAGGAGTGCCCCATTTTGGTCAGAAGCATGTGCCTTGATACCCAATAAAACTACAGATCAAGAAACGCTCGTTAGTTCCAAACCTGATCAAGACACTGATCAAGATACTTGAATTTAAAGAGGCACTGTCACGGACGCGCATGCGCGAGGCTTTTTGATCTTGAAAAAAAAAAATCAGCCTGAACTTTTCAAGTTTGGTGAGGTGCAGACAATGTGGAGACCACTGTCGCCCTCAGAATTTTCAACACTCCACTCAAAAATAGAATCTACATGAAGAGAAACTTTTTAAACTGTCAATCCACGAGAAATTTGACGTATGGTGTAATTGAAGTATAAGCCGTTTCACTGTTATAAACAAGGATCGAAGTCCATCGTCGCAGCTCATTTCTACTAGTCGCTTCAATGTCAGAGATCGCCACATCATCATTTGGGGATAAACATTTACTATTTTCGCTCAAAAATGAATATTTGAATATCTTGAAGAAACCCACATTTAGATGAGAGGAACTGCTCTGGGATGGTTGTGTTTCATTTGTTGCACGAATTATAAAACCACAAGGGGTGATGAAAACACGGCTAGTTTTTTCTCTTTTTTTTTTGGTTTTATCAACGGAGTTGATAATGTAAATTGGCCACCGTGCAGAGATTCTAAAGGCTGACGTTTCGAGCGTTAGCCCTTCGTCAGAGCGAATCGAGGGATTATGGGTTACGTGCAGTTTTTATAGTAGAGTAGGAGCTACGCTATTGGTGGTAACATGGCAACGTGAAAAATAGGAATATATTAGTTAAATGAGAAGCGTTCGTTAATACCGTGAGGATTAAGGGTGCCGATTTGAAAGATGAATTTTTGTTCCAGATTCTTGCGGCTTTCCGTCGTACCTAGATGTAGGGAAAGGCCGCAGATAGCCATGTGTTTTTTGGAGTGGTTAGGCAGATTAAAATGGCGAGCGACTGGCTTGGATGCATCCTTGTCATTCTTCTCAACATCGCGAAGGTGTTCGCGGAATCGGTCACCTAGTCGTCTACCTGTCTCACCAATGTATAATTTATTGCATAACGTGCAGGTTATGCAATAAATGACATTTGCGGAGGTACATGTGAAACGATCGGTGATCTTAACAGATCGCTTAGGTCCCGATATCTTGCTAGTGTTAACAATGAAAAGACAAGTTTTGCATCGTGAGCGCGCGCATTTGAAAGTGCCGGGTTGCTCGTTAGTTTTGAGCGCGCTTCTAACTAAAAAGTTGCCTACATCTAGGTACGACGGAAAGCCGCAAGAATCTGGAACAAAAATTCATCTTTCAAATCGGCACCCTTAATCCTCACGGTATTAACGAACGCTTCTCATTTAACTAATATATTCCTATTTTTCACGTTGCCATGTTACCACCAATAGCGTAGCTCCTACAAAACTGCACGTAACCCATAATCCCTCGATTCGCTCTGACGAAGGGCTAACGCTCGAAACGTCAGCCTTTAGAATCTCTGCACGGTGGCCAATTTACATTATCAACTCCGTTGATAAAACCAAATTTTTGTATACTACTTCCCCACCGACGCAGCACCACAGTTTCTTTAGAAACTACCCCTTCATTCATTAGTTTTTTCTCTGCTCACTTTGTTTCGACTCCAAAAGTCGTCTCTTGGAAATAAATGCACTCTCTTTCAGCTTTGAGATGGCATTTTAATCTTGATAATATATTTGGTATATCAGAGAGAAAAAATACTTCGTTTGAGCCCCTGTACCGCCAACAATGTTACACTTCACTGAATTTAGCTGTCAGTGAACAGAAATGGCACGATATTTTATTTTTTGGACTCCGATCCTGATCATCGATAATAGATAAATATACATTTTACTGCTTTTCGAATTAAGTGTATACTTAAACAGAAAAAGGAAAATATAAAAAGTCGGTTAAAATTTCTGGATGTGAGAAATACTGCGCATGTCATCGCATGACAATGTCATTTTAAGTGAACCGTTATGCTAATAAACCTTTGGAAAAAGAAACTTTACAAGAGCTGTTACACTGCTAAAAAATCCAACACACACATAAATAAACTATCCGCACACAATGTTTTTTAAATTTCCCGAATATTCAACATAAAACTTTCGCAGTACCTTTCATCTTTATCGTCCAGAGAGTTAAAACGAATTTGGACGCCCAATAGTTCAGCGACAGGGCATCCATCTCAGCAATGTGTGCACTCAACGCTTGAACCTTGTGTAGTTCATATTCTTTGAAAACTACACCGCTATCTAAAACTGGCACTTTTACCTCTCTTAACTCTGCCATTTGGCGAAGATGTTTGCAGCCCAACTATTTTTATATTCATTTGAAACTGACACGGCCTTGTTAACTGAATCATTTTCTTGGGAAGACGATTTTGTCAGGCGAAAACGACGTGATTCTGACTCGCTCTCCATCACGCCCTATGATGTAAATTTATTCAAGAGGTCTACCCTTTTAACTCACTCAAATATTGAATATTCAGTTCTTTAAAAATTACTATCAATAGCATCCTTCATTCAACGACTATGGAGTTGCACCTGTTGAGGTTGTAGAGGAGCACCGTTTACTGTGGCTATAGAGGCCGCTCCTCGAATTGCACTGTCGACTGCAGCCCTTGCATGTAAAGGCTGGTGCGTAGTTGAGTTTGTCACAAGATAGTTGTTGACCAGCTTTCCTCTTTATTTTTTTTTTCCTCTGCCTGGTCTTTGAGTTTATTCTCGCCAAAAATCAGACCCTTTGAGACAAGTGTTTTCGACTCTAATCTGTCTGCAGCGTGAACGTCCCAGCTGTTTGTGTCGATACCACATGCTTTCAAGTCACGCTTACATGCGGTCATGGAACGGAGGTGTGGACGACCTACCTTGCGTTTACCAGTTTAGAGTTCACCATACAAGAGGACCTTGGGTATGCGCCCGTCTTCCATTCAATGCACATTGCCTAGCCAGCGAAGGCGTCTTTGATGGAGGAGGGTGTATATATAGTAGGTATAGGTCATCGGGTTAAAATTTATTTTGAAGTTTTGAGCTTCAATTAGGAAAGCAATTAGTAATTGAATCAAAGCTTAAACACCATCCAAGCGTGCTTCATTTGTAACTAATGTTTATTCCCACCCGAGCGTGCTTCATGATCAATGCCGTGATGGCTTCGTTTCAGCCAAAGCATGACTCATTAAAGCTGAAGCACGCTTTTTGATACTGAAATCAGTTTTCCTCTTTGTTGCAGTCACAATTGTAAACTCTGTGCGATGATTAAGAATGAAAACCATTCGGATCCATGATTGCTGGAATCCTTCTCGGGGCTTTTCTTACTATTGCAGGGTGTTTCGGTAACTATGTGAAATACTTCCTTCTTTTCTCATGATATTCTACGAATCTGTGTAATACCCGAGTGTACATTCATTAACGGTGCTGTGGCGTATCCACTAGTACTGGAGATTTTCTGGTATGATTTCTTCTATTATTCGATCTATACATAAATGCGAATGAAGCTGCCATTTCTATACTTAAGAAAAGCAGAACAAAAAGAAACTACGAAATCCAAGACAATTGAAGGTAGTCACTGTACGGAGGAGCGATGCATTTTCTTTATTATTTATTTGATTTGATTTGTTAGGTGTTTTGGTCTCCTCTC
>NC_090872.1:48247742-48250242 GCF_036669935.1 Montipora foliosa
ATTGAGGCTAATAATAATCTTTGAGTTAAATTTGACCAATTTGCGCCGCGAGCGCGAGAAAAAGAGAACCACTCCGCAGGGCTGAATACGCGATGTGGAGTGTTATAAAATTCCACATTCTCGCGCGTAACGCTTTCTCTAGAGACCTCTAGAAATGTTGTTTAGTGAAGAAAAACAAAGTTATCTTTGGTTAACTCAGAGAACTTGCAGAAATACCTCCAGCCTGCATAACAGGCGCTTTATCAGGGGCACTCAACGACGGTTTCCCCCCGAATTACTTTGAAAAGACTTTTTAGGCTATCCAGAGTACTTTTAGATCTCTAGAAATGTTTTCTAAGTGGCGCTAAGAAATTTGTATTTGTTCGGGCATCCTAGGGTAACTTGAGTCTTTTCGAAGTTACGAGGGCTTCAGTGTTATTTTCCCGAACATTTTAGCAGCAATTCAAAGTTTTCCGAAAGTGATAGTTTTTCGGTTCCTTCTGCATGGCATTTTCGATTCCGAAAATTTTAGGCTTCCTTTCTCTACGAAAAACAACCTCACCTGGGGAGTGAAATGGGAAAAATGAACTTCAGAAAATCGGAGGGAATTTATTACATAAGCTTCGAAAATTGTGTACATGAATGAAACGGTCATCTAGAAATTTTTAGCCTTCCTCAAGCTATAGAAAATCCTAGGCAATGTTTGCTTTTCCGAACAGATATTTCACAGGGTGCCCCTGCTTTATGAGTTAGGCTAGGCGAAAGCGGCATTTTGCGCGAGGCGCGAAACGCGACGAGGGGAGGAAAAAATAAAGCTTTATCTTTCTTTATCCCTCGTCTCGCGCTTCGAACTCGTTTCGCGCTTTGAGCAAATGCCGCGTTCGCCTCGCTTGGCTCATAAAGCACCTGTTATGCAGGCTTGAATACCTCTTCACATTTATAAGATAAGGTGTCATTGATTTGTTAGAGCGGGGAGAGACATTTATAACGTGCAAATAGTCACAAACTGAATGGTAACTGACTGATTTGTAACAAGGACTCAGCCTGACAAACAAGAAATGATCTCACTCTCCGAACAGGAACGCTCTTTTAAACATAAACAAACTTCAAAAATAAGCAAAGAAAGCAAAACAATGAACAAAATAGATTTTTTCTTGACTTAGTTATTCCAGCGAGAACAAATGGTGAATGATTCACTTCTGGAAGCAGCCTCTGAGGAGAAGTGAGAACACCGTTTAGGCAGAACTCTGCACTTTGTGTACTTTACCAGCCTGTTCACAGACTCTCTTCATTTTTAGATGCACGTATAAAAAAAAGCGCGTTCCGCCCTTCCTCTCACGGGCAATCGCTTATCTTGTGCGCGCACCAAATTCCCAAAACAGAAAAAACGTCGGTGAGCAGGGTAGCATTTCGTAATACTAGACGGGAATAATTCAATTAAAATGAAATCGTAGAGGCACGTGCAATAGTAAGTTGCGAAACACTTCGTGACAATATATGAATTTTATTCCAGGAGCATTTGACCTGGAAATGTTATATTAATATTGTTCCCAGAGTCGAATATTTCTACACTGATGATCTATAAACAGACGTAGGGTTGTACATTTTTTCATTGGGACAGCTGTAATTGTTTCTTAATCTGTTTACAATGTGTACAAAGTATAGTACGTACAGTCGTATGTGACAAGCTAGCGTGACCAATCTCTGCGCGTTTGTTAAATTATGCGTCATATGATCTTGTTATCCCGTCTAGTATCTGATTTGTTCGCTCAATAAGAGTAATACTCACCTTGTTAACTGTGTGGTTTGAGCAGTGGTTAATTTTCATCATTTTATGTTATTTTCGGACCAAAACATAATCGGGTTTCATTATTACAGAAGCGTCTGATGACGCGTAATAAGCGCTGCGTGGGAAGTGTTTAGATAGCTCAAGCGCTGAAGTTGCTGGACACATTTTGGTCGAAATCAGTTATGGATGAGTTGCCACCAACAGATTCAGAGATGGATTTAACTTCTCTCACAACAAGCAATGGTAAGTTGTTCGTTCAACAAAACTTTGCGTTAAAAATATGAATTCATTCAGCGGGCCGTCTAATTTGCATACGTCTTATTTACTCAGATACTCAAATTGCTTACTTTAGTGTGAGAACTGTATTGGATTCCCAGAGCTAAAACTTTCCAGTAACTTAGTTCAATAGCCAAGGTTTTATTCTATATGGGTTTTACAAGGAAGCGGCATATACCAGAGGGCTTTTACAACAGTTAAAGTTCGCCTTCATTTATTAACATTTCCAGAGATACAAATTTGACCTTTTTAAACTTGTCGATTGTAATTGTTAAAAACTTCTTTCTTCAAATTTTCTTTCATAAAATTAAAGAGTAAGTATGTAATAATTCTCGGCTGAAGTTTTGATGTTAGGGATTGTTTCTTATGCGTTCAACGTTTTCTCTAAGTTGCGGTCGGATTCCGTTGTTTTGAGTACGAAAAACCAGCAAAAAATCGATTTTTCAAACTTTTAGT
>NC_090872.1:48270242-48280242 GCF_036669935.1 Montipora foliosa
CTGAAAAAAAATTGGAAAACATTAATAGAAAGAAAAGGATATGAGCTAGGGGCTTACCAGGTGCGAGCAAACCAAGTTTACCGAAGAAAAAGCCTCCATTTGTTTTTAAAGAAGGTGGAACGATAACTACGGAGAACTACTTGTTTTTCAATTTGAATAATTGTGTTCAGTTTACTATTAAAGACGGAAAAACAAGGCAACGCTCCCCCTAATTTACAAGAGTAAATATGATATCTTGCAAGTAGAAGAACCAGATCAATCGCGGCATAAGTAGGGACATTAGACAGCCCCAGCAAATGAAGATCTGTGAGAAGAAAATCATTTCCAAAGTCCTTTTGAAAGAGGAATTGCTTAACATCATTCCAAAAACGTTGTGTCATGGAACAGCGCAGAAAAAGATGAGTAATAGTTTCTGTTTCATGTTCACAAAAGCAACATTTATCTTATTGAACAAGACTGATTTTCTTTAGAAAATCATTCGTGGAAATCCCTTTATGGACGAGCTTAAAATGGAAGGTCCTTAATTTGGTAGAAAGCGTGCAGTTAAAGGCAATTGTGTATCCTACTTTCCAGTTGACATCACACTCATTCTGACCACACAGGTCTCTGAGCCACTTTTCTTGGCTCCGGATGGGTAGGGGAGTTCTTAACTTCAAAAGAGAAGTATAGATAAAATTATTGACCTTACGTTTGGAGATAACTCAGTTAAAGTCACTCCTTTCACAGTTTCCTTGACGCGCATCGGAGTACTATGCAGCTTCCTCAAAAAGGATTTTACAGATGATAGAACTCCATAGAATTCTAACCATTTTAGTTCTTGAATAGCGGTCCTCAATTCGTCATATCTAAGGAGGGTACCATTCTCGGCTTGCAGGTGAGAAACTTTGCTGATACCATGGCTTGACCAATGTTTATAGAAAACGAGCCGGTCATTTATTCGAATTAGGGAATTATACCAGATGATCTGATCACCAATGTTTGCATTATTAATAGTAGCAACGTCAGAAAAATGTAGCTCTGCCCAGGTTTCTAGGACCTCACGAACAAATGGGTTACTTATCCCTAACATAGGGATGTCGTCTTTATGGAGATTATATGAGAAAATTGCCTCACCTCCATGTTTCTTTAAACTGGCATCAAAAACAAGTTTCCATTTTCCCCTATTTGTCTGATCAAGGTATTTTTTGATCCAGGAGACTTCAAGAGATTGATTGAACGCGTTAATATCGATCATCTTGAGGCCGCCGTCATCGTAGTCCGTGATTATAACTGTTATTTTAATCTTGCCGCCCTTACCGTTCCAAAGAAAATCAAAGAGGAGTTTAATGACATTTTGTAATGCTTCCGTGGAGGTGGGTAGAGGTGAAGCCTTTTAATGAGAGTTATTTTGCCAATTAAAGTAAGCCTTCTGAACTGCCACAATTCGATCACATTCTTTATTTTCGTGATCCTCTCATCATAGTTGGAACGAAGCATTACATTTCTGTCTGCTGCGAACCAAACGCCCCAGGGGATATCTGGCTTGTTACAGTGTATAGGTCCCCTCTCGTTTGCTGAACCCACCCAAAGCACTTTGGTTTTCTCGAAATTTACTTTAAGCGTAGAGATCATGTGAAATCTGTCCAAAACCTCTACTGCGCGTAGAAAGGAGCCGTCTGAGCCATCGAGTATTAATGTCGTATCGTCCGCGTATTGGCTTTGTCTGTGTTCGATCCCATTCGTTTCAAACCCCTTTAAGTCATCGTCTGTCCTTATAAAGTTGGCAAATATCTCGACTGCTATTATAAACAAATAAGGGGACATTGGGCACCCTTGTCTGACCCCTCTACTTAGAGTGAAGTGCCCTGAGACCCAACCGTTATTTTGGATAGCGGTCGACACATCATTACAAAATAATTTGAACCAGGTCACCAACGAGGGACCGAAATTAAAATGAACGAGAGCTCATTCTATAAAGGCCCACTGGATCGAATCGAATGCCTTTTCGAAATCTACGAACATCAACAAACCTGGTTTATTCATGTCGTCCGTTATTATTCCGTCAATTGGTAAAATATTTTCTGCAATGGAGCGTCCTTTTAAAAAGCCACTCTGGTCATTGTTAATAATTTCAGGGAGTACCCGTTTTATTCGATTTCCTATCGCTTTCGATGAGAGTAATTGGCCTCCCGTTCTTTAGGAAAAGAGGATTTTTGTCTTTCTTTGGTAATATAAAAGAGAAATTATACCTTGCCTCTGGGTCACGGAAAGTTGCCCTTTCTGGAAAGAGCAGTTGATAGCGTTCACAAAGAGGATAGAAATTTCATTCCAAAGGACTTTATAAAATTCAGCGAAAGCCGTCTGAACCAGGGGACTTATGTGATTCCATGGTTTTGAGCGCACCCAAACATTCACTAACTGTTAAAAGGCCTTCACAAGACGCTTTGCCGTCCTCATCCAACCTCACGCAATTTGCTCTTGGGAAGAACTCAAGGTCTTCTTGACTATTATATATTGTTTTGCTGCTATATAGTTCTCTATAGAAATTCACGCATTCTTGAAGAATGTCATGGTCAGAAGATAAAGGTGAGTTATCGGCTCGACGGAGTTGACTTAAAGCCTCACGTTTGAAGTGTCGCTTTTCCAAATTGAAAAAATACTTAGAGTTTTTCTCACCTTCATTGTACCAACGAGTTTTGGACCGCAGGATAGCACCCTTAGTTTTATAGTCGTAGATTTTTTCTAGGTTTTCTTTTGGCTCGATCAACTGTTGGCTAAATTCTTCTTTCAATTGAGGGGGCAATGGCTCTTCAATTACTTTCTCCAAGAATGTTAAATTTGCGTAAAGTATGTTTTCTTCTGTTCTCCTAGAAGCAGCTTTTTCTTTTCCATAAAAAAAAAAAAAAATTGATGCCTCCCTGACTTTAAGTTTAATCATCTCCCAGAGCAAGGCGTCATCAACGTTATTGTCATCTTTATAATCTTCGCTTTTAGAGATGACCATTTTGATCTGACTTATATACTCTATATCTGTCAGGAAAGAGGTGTTAAGTTTCTATAGGCCCGGTCCTCTGGGATTTTCCGTGACACCTAAACTAAGGGTAATCATGGAATGATCGGTTTTGTATCCAGGTAAAATATCAGAATTGGTCACTTTGCCATATACACCACGACTGATGAGAAAAAAGTATAGGCGGCAAGATATATCAGGATTACGTCTTCTCCATGTATATTTCGTGGTGAGCGGGTTTTCATCACGCCAGATATCACCTAGGTCAAGGTCTTTGGGTGAGAGGTGTTAGCCCGGCCACCCTGTTTATCCAATTCAGAATTTAAAATCAAATTTAAATCTCCGCCCATGACAATGTTGTCACAATCAAAATCGAGCATTCGGTTTGTGATATTTTGTAAAAAACCAGGGTCGTCTTTGTTCGGAGCATAGAGATTGACCAACGTGAAAGACAGGTTGGCCACTCTAATATCCACGATAATGAAACGGCCTCCTGGGTCTATGTACTCTTTGCGGTTTAGTACAAAGTGGAAATTGTTTTTAAACAGAATAGCCACGCCAGCTTTTCGACTACTATCGCAGCCGAAGAGCGCTTTCTAGCCTCACTCGTTCTGCCACAGGTCACATTTTTCGTTTGTGCAATGTACCTCTTGTAGGAAGAAAACCTGGAAATTTTTCCCTCTAAGCCAATTAAACGTTTCTCAACGTTTGCTTTCCCCTGATAAGCCTCTAACATTCAAGGAACAGATGTTTAAGAAAAGTAAACGTTTGAACAATTTTGATTGTAAACATTATGTTAAATATTTTGAAGTTGTATTCTTGTTTTAGTGGAGGTTTCCTTTAAAATCCGCCCACCGTATACGTAACAGTGAAAATGAGACAACACCATTACACCTATTGAAAACAGTATTAGCGGGAAACAACGAAATGGAAAGAACAAACAACAGAGAAGACAATAGCCGCATGCAATTTGGATGCGTACTAGGCTTTTCGCGAGACCGACAAAAACACAACAAAGATTAAAACAAACTTTAGAGTTCAAGGGCATTTCGATCGAAACTTCAAGTTCCTAGCCTAGATCAGTATGAAAGATAAGGCTCTAGTCTAAAGCTCCGTGAAAAAAAAGAGGAAGAAATAAAGGAAGGAGATGCGAAGATAAATTAATCTGTATTTACAGTTCATACATATTTCACCTACACCTCTTGAGCTTGTCTTGTTTCTCCTGACATGGAAGGGGATAAAATATCTTGCGCCGGATGACTGCCATCTACATCCGACCTCCACTTCATAGGGATTTTGTTAAACGTATACTTCTTACCATTGACTAGTAAACGATCGCCAATGATCGTCGCCTTGGTGCCTTCGTTTAAGCGCTGGAATTAAAATGGTCCTCCGAATTTCACGAACATTGTGAAGCAGATCTTCCGCAATCTTTACCGTCGAATCCTTAAGATTAGAGCGTTGCCGCCAGGCAAAGTCTCTGTCGGCTCTGCATGTGAAACGTGCAATGATAGGCCTTGGTTTAGGCGAGTTTCCAGATCTTTTTTTCCTTCCAAGGAGGTGGGTCCACAAAACAGAATTGAATTTGCTTTCCCTTCCTCCAAATTTAGATTAGCGACCAAGGTGTGCTTGACTAGCTTCAAACAATCTTCTCCCTCAGTTTCGGGAATACCGTGGAACATAAGATTCCAACGCCTGCTATATATACTCTGTCTGATAAGCTCGTCCTCTTGCCTGCACTGTTCGTCTTCTCATTTACCGATCCTTTCCTTCGCTTCATCCTGTTGATTCTGAGTAAATTCAACGGAGGTTTCAAGTTCTTTCACTTTAGAGCGAAGCGAGGAAATCTCGTCTAAGGCTTTGTCTAGCTTAATCTGAAGTTCTTTAATCTGGACAGTTTTAGTCTGGTCAAATTCTTGTAACTTCCTGATTTCATCGAAGAGTTCGAGGTACAAACTGCCTTCGCCGTCACCATATTGTTTACTTTAATACTTTAATACTTTAATACTTAAATAGGAATACCCCTAAAACAGTATACACTATACTAGGAGATAAAAATAAATAAATAATAAATAAATAATAAATAGATAAGTAAATGAATAAATTAGTAATATATATATATATATAATTGCTTACTGTACAGTATTTATCTACACAAGAATTGATATTATAGTAGCCTAATCATGGAATCATGGTGGACATTATACCATTAGTAAAGGGAATAGTATCCATAAGTACAGGTAAAACGAATATTTATAAACATTACAGCTGGTCTGAATGTGTCGAAAAGGAAATGTATTGGGGGCTCGAGAAGCCCTTGTTAATGGACGTACTTCAGATGGAAGGGAGATACCAACCAAACCTTGCTGGATTTTGTAAAACATAGATAATTGGTACGAAAGTCTACGTTGTTCAAGAGTGTCCCAACCAAGCTGTTTTAACATGGGAGTGACATGAGTAAAATTTGAGTTATCTCTAAAACCAAACCTTGCTGCTCTGTGCTGAACTAGTTCGATTTGGTGAATATTGCGTTTAGTATATGGGTTCCACACTGAGCAAGCATACTCTAATTGAGGACGCACAAGGGTAGTATATGCCTTAGATTTGACATCATTGAACAATCTGACAAAACCCTCCTCAGAAGACCAAGCATACTATTTGCCTTATCACAAGTATTATCACAATGTTGATTCCAATTTAGATTATGAGATATAAATACTCCAAGATATTTAGTGGAGGCTGATTTGGCAATGACAACATTATTCATGAGATAATCATCACTCCGATCGCGCAGAATGCCTATTGTTCTCGGGACATTTACTTCCAGTTAAAAAAATGTTGTAGATCTGTCATATCGCGCGTCATTATGCATAAACGCTTAGAAAGAGCTTCGATCATTGGTTGCCATGAACGCACAACGACGCTCATTAACTCGATGAAGGCGACAAACTTAATAATGAACCAAAGCGCTATTGTCTTTTCTTTGGTTTCGCAAAACTGCACATAATAATTATGCGCATACTTCGTACGGAACATTTCATGACACGGTTTTCCATTTTGCTTTATAGCGTGGGCAATTTTTTAGATTCGTTTTGTTTGGACAAAAGTTATAACTCACAAAGAATGATGAACTGTCAAATTATCTCTGCGCAAGCGTTATACTTGTGAGTGTTTTGGGTTCGGAAGCTGCAGAGGTTGCATAACGAGCTTAATAGAAGAAAAAGATGCACCATTTGGAAAGATTGCGCTTAAAACTATTCAGTTATCTATTACCGCTACAGCGCTTTCTCTGAAAATCTTTTGTGCAGCTAATAGTCGATATCCATGTGTGCCTTTCGATCCACCGGCACCCCTTTGTTCTGTCATTAGACTCTATAAATATTCCAGTTTCCTTCCTTTGCCCAAAATATTCGATCTGTTATGAAGTTGGAGAAACGTAGTCGTCCACCTCAGGGCTATTATAAGTGCCTAGAAACTGATGCGATTCCTCGTGACCAGATATTCTGCGACAGAAAACCTGACGTTCTCGGCATCTATCAAGCTGAGCGGACAGTTGCCAAAAAAATCCACAACGGAAAGCCTCTATTTATGGTACAGGTTACTGTCCCAGCGAGAATACATGGGAGCCAGAGGCTCACCTACCAACTGAGATGATAGAAACGTTTGAAAATCCAGACCCAAATCCAGTACGAGTAGAAGAAGCCAGAGAGCGGACCGGACTCGTGTTTGAAAGAGAAATGAAATTTCCACTTCAACACGAGGAGTCGATCCAGATTCGCCATGATGTGGTCCGTTTCCTGTTCCCGAACCTACCAGCACATGTGCAGCTGACACAAACAGACATCAGCGACTAAGAACTAGAAGACGTATTTGCAACTGACCTTCCGACTTTTGCTGTCAAAGTCACCTTCGTTTTATCCCGATGGCAAGAAAGTGTCCCGTCCTGTCGAACGCCTTCGCGTTGTCTTCAGCAAAAAATACCTCACTGGGGCACACTGAAGGATTCAAGCAAGGAAAAGGGAAAAAAACGGCTCTTTTAAGAGCCACCACATGAGGTAAAGTCTACGACCAGTCATTAAATCGTAATGAAAAACATCTTTCTTCCCCGCTTTTCATTTATCGCTGCCCCCACCCCGTCACCATTCTCCCTTTTCCCTTTTCCCGCCATTTTGTCCGTTCCACATTGGACCAGCGTTCTTTCACAACTGCCATGCGTAAATGATGTTAAGCAAGATGGCTCCCATCGTTTCGTGTTAGTTGTTTTGTTTGGTAAGCACTTGTTTCCATATCTCAAACCGCCCTCTCCCTGAAGACGAATTACCCTGCTAGAAAAGGCTTTTTCTTTGTATTTTTGACTTATTTTGTGCGAACCACTTCACTTCGTGGTGAAAGACTGATGCAAAGAAGGCTCTGCTCGCAGGCTACCATCACAAATGCACACGAGGAAATGAGTGGAGCTGAGTACGTATTTTTTGTTTCTAAACAGATTTGCTATCTTTTGAAGACAAACATTTAATAATTTCTTGTTTCTAAACAGATTTTCTGTGTTATGAAGTCAAACAATCAATAGTTTTTTGTTTCTAAACATATTTCCTGTATTATGAAGTCAAACAATTAATAATTTCTTGTTTCTAAACAGATTTGCTGAATTCTGAAGGCAAATATTACATAATTTCTTTTTTCAAAACAGATTTAATGTGTTATGAAGTCAAACAATTCATAATTTCTTGTTTCTAAACAGATTTCCAGTATTATGAAGTCAAGCAGTAGATAATCTCTTGTATTAAGTAAAACAAAAATTTATACAAATTTGCTGTATTCTGAAAAACAAACACTAAATAGTTATTTCAAAAATAAATTAACCAATGACACACAGTTGCGTTAACCATGATTTATTAATTCTAAATTAATGATAGAATCTACTCTCTGTACTATACTATATATCTAGAATCTAATTTATTACAAGAGAGAACCTAATATTATTCTGCAATGTAATATTCTACTAATCATAACTAAGTGAAGTACGATCGTCCGGTTGAATGTAGTCTTGAGAAGGACTGTTTGAGATGACATTGACTGACGTTTCGACAACCTGAGCGGAAGTCAGCATCAGAGTCAAGTGATTTGTGTAACGTCAGTGGATGGTATAAATACTCTGGTCGTTGATGTGATTGGTCAAGATCTGACACTATAAAACGTTATAAAATAAATTAAGCCGTATGCAATGTTTAAATTTATTAACAGTATAGTTTAAGGAACGAAGATCAACTGTTACTGGTACTAAACAGATTTGCTTTTTGATTTTGTTTCAAAACAAATTTGCTCTATATGAAGTCAAACAACAATAATGACAATATTATTATTAATGCTTTCTTTTAAACATGATTTACTACATTTTCTTGAAACTTGTGTTTACAAGATATTCAGTCCTTCATAAGCTTACAAGCTATTCAGATCTTAAAATGGCTATCTCATTTATTTTTGAAATAAGTTCAGGCTTTCTTGGTTTTTTTGGAAGACTGGGTTGATGCCCTGTGAGACCTGCAAGGAGTTGCACTAGGTCAGTAATTTTAAGCTTCTTCAAGTCATTGGCTGACTGTATTATGGTTTTCTTCTGCTGAGGATATCCAGCATCATCAGGGTCCTCTACAACTTCATCATCTTTTCCTTGCTCCACAGCTGAAATGCGAGATACTTTCCTTTTCGAGTCTTGTTTCCCTCCTTCGTACCAAAAACTGGGATTCCTTTTGACATATTTACGTGGTTGTCTTTCATAGGATCTTAGTGCCTCTTGGCGCTTGTCAACTAAAAGGAGACTGGTACTGGCATCCCATCGATTTATCTTGCGATGGAAAAATCGTCTAAAGTCATCGTTCTTTTTCTCGACTCCTGATAAGAGAAGGCAGAAATATATTATAGGTAAGAGGCACACAAAGTTTTGTTTCAATTCTTATTCTAACTCTAGTAAGCCATTTGTATCAGTACAATCATGGTAGCGATATTCAATGAACAAGGTTAACATACCCACATTGTTGGTACAGTAACAGACAACTTCTCTAACTTCGATATTATACAATAATAAAGAAAAAGATAAGGCCAGTTTCTAGGCGGTCCATCACTCTCAGAATTAAATGTAGCTCATCAATTATGACATTGTCTAGAGGGATGTTGAAAATTGGCTGGTGCTGGCATCCAGGCTGCTTGTGCCAATCTGGACCCAGTTTTCTTTTCATGTTGGATGTTTCATAATAAGTACAGGGAACATCCATGTTGCACCTTCAGTTGAAAACAGAGACATAAAAGATCAGAATAAGATATCACATGCACATTTTTTTCTATTAACAAAACCAAGTAAATTCTGATTGATGAATACTTCAAGAATCAAACACCAGATGCATGAGTTGTTTGATATGGCTCCTTTCATGCCCATTGCAAGAAGTAGAAGCTATTGAAATAAAAGTATTCGAGCTTATTATCATCCAATATACACCGTAGTTTAGTTATACATAAACTATGTTGCAACTTCAGCAACATTGAATTCAAACATATAAATTCCACTTACTTTGTAATCCCCCCCATGCTTACATGTTCCTGTATTTTTTGCTTAAGTAAATCTTCTAGTGGTAATTCAGCTCCTGGTTGGTCACCTGGGGTTTTACTTATGCTCCATGTTTCATCCAATGTGGCTTGACAACCTTCCACCAGGTATGATCTGGGCAATGCTTGGTCCTGTTGGGTAAGCTCATGATAAGCTTCCCAAGAAATGGAAAACGTATCCATGATGAACAAGATTGCTCTGATTTTTTCTTTGTCACATTCAGGCAGCCTTTCATATGCACACTTTTTCTTGGCTATTGAGATAAGGAAACGAAAAAAAAAATTAACAAATCATTTTTACTACAAGTAACCAGTTGAAAGTTGTTTTGATCTGAAATGAGAGAAAAAGTGTCTTACCCAACCACTTGTATATCTTGAATGTTAGCATTATAGTGGTTTGAAACTTACACCCAC
>NC_090872.1:48287742-48305242 GCF_036669935.1 Montipora foliosa
GGATAAACTTGCTAACTTGACCAAAAAATACAAGACGGTCAAGGACAAAATGCGCTTTATTGGCATTGGTAAAGGTGGAGATCCAGATAAAGACGCTGATTTTAATGAGCAGAGTGATCCGAAAGAGTTTATTCCCCAACCTTTTATGATATGGATGAAGTGCTTGGGGGAAGAGAATCAGTAGATCCACAGCATGTCTTTCAAAGTAGCGATGTCGCTTTGTACCAAGTTTAAGTGGGGAAAAGTGCTTTGGATAACGAGATATTTGAAGCTTAAAAAAAGGTACGGTCCGAGGCATCGTCAGGAACTAGCAACATTCCAAGATCACAGTCACCAAATTTCGATTCAGATGATGACGATATTGTCTTCTCAAGATCATTATTTTTCCAATCCAAGTCATCAAGTGGGGTCAAAAGAAAGAAGGCTGCCCCAAAATGTGCTATGACCAACAACAAATGCAAAAAAGGGAAAGGCGCATCAACAGACGGCGCACAAGATGAGACCAATGCCACTCTCTCTTTCCTTAAACAGAGCCAAGAAAAGGACGAGCAGTTTCTGGCTAAAGTGATGGAAATGGAGCAACAAGGTCGGGAAACTCAGCAGAAATTTTCTTTGGAAGCCCTTTCAATGCTGGGAAATATCCTTAAGGACATTGCAAGGACCAAGGAATAAACTGGAATTTCCATATTACTGACTATTTCACTTGTTTATTTGTTAATATAACAATACGAAAAGGAGTTTGCCTTTTGGTCGAGGGTCGAGGGTAACTAGTCGAGGGTCGAGGGTAAATGGTCGAGGGTCGAAAATTTAGTCAAAATTATTTTAAAATTATTTCTTAACTTCGTCAACTCAAAAGTTCACAGTTTCCGGTGCCTGTTTTTCCCGCATTTGGGTCATATTCTTGTTTGTCAAAAACAAACATTCCCACGGACTCTCCGGCGTGCTGTCAATCAAATCAACACGCCCAGACAATGTAGCTACCCGGCTACATTCGAATCTTGAGCAGGCGGTGTGCGGCCTATGATCGCAGTGCACTATGGGGAAATGCTAATTTCGGTTCATTTACATCTGACCGCCAAAGCGTGAAGATCTCCGGTTGACTGATCATGAGTGATTTCTCTGATCGGCATTGTTGCTAGTTTGGTTTCAATGGGAATCAATTGTCTACTTCCATTTCTGAAAGGAATCACAAAGAAAACTATAATTAGTGCTTTCAAAGGGAAAACAGCAGCGGTAGACGCTTCTTGTTGGCTGCACAAGGGCCTGACAATAAGCGTACAACGAACCGGGAGATACGAAAGGTGAGTTCCAACAAGAAAAATCGACTTAGCTTGCACACACAGAATAACTTTTGAAGCTTGCATTTAACATCTCATAATTTCTTGATATCGAGCCGCGATTTCTGTTTTATTTCGCCTTTGCTCTACAGTTATGTTGGCATCTGTAATGGCTATTTGGATCTGCTCCTTCGCCATGGTGTGAAACCGATTGTTGTCTTTGATGGGTTTCCCCTTCCAGCGAAGGATGATGAACGCGCTGAGCGTAAAAGGTAAGTTTTACTATAGCGCGCTATCTATTTATTTATTGATTTATGTAATTGGTTTGCCTTTAATGAAAGGCAATGAAATCTGTTTGCTGGACGAAAAGTGCCGAGATATTTTTGATGTACTAAAGTGTCGCGATGTCCTTGATTGTTAAGCATGTTGTTTGTTTTATCACATGTTCGATACAAGTAACTTATCCAATGCATTTACCTTTAGAAAACGGAAAGAGTTACTGCAAAAAAGCAAAGAGTGTGAAAGAGAAGGGAAACAGGAACAAGCCTGGAAACTGAAAGGGCAGGCA
Organism: Montipora foliosa; assembly: GCF_036669935.1. Taxonomy (NCBI): domain Eukaryota; kingdom Metazoa; phylum Cnidaria; class Anthozoa; order Scleractinia; family Acroporidae; genus Montipora; species Montipora foliosa. Next base: position 48,289,588 of record NC_090872.1, read on the forward strand.
ATAGAAGTAACATACGATCATGTTGTTGCTTTTGTAAAGGTGAGAGAGGACGTGAAAATCATTCCTTTCTTTTCGTGTGTTGTTCTCTAAATCTTCATAGTTTAGCTGTTGGTCGGGCGTTCATATGCCCATATATTTATTTGTGGAAGGTCTGTGTTGAGAGAGGAATTCCGTACATCGTCGCCCCATACGAGGCTGATGCCCAAATTGCTCTCCTGATGTCTGAGGGTTATGCAGACATAGCAATCACTAAAGATTCAGACCTTTCTTGCCTATGGTTGTAGAAAGGTAAATTCCGAGTTTTGACGCACTCGTTAAGAATTAACTTATATCTTGCAACGATAAAATTATTCAATACCGGTATAAGGTGATATTTTTCTACTCTCTTAATCCTTAGTCCACTCAAATGTATCTATGGTCTCAGTTCGAATTTTATTCCATATTTTTACATAGGTTCTGTTTAAACTGCAAATGAACGGAAAAGCTGACGTGATTCAAATGGAGCAAGCACTTCATCATCTACAGCTTACAAAAGACCAGTTCCTTTCAATGTGTGTGGTTGCATGATGTGACTACCTAAAAAATATTAAGTGCATTGGTATTCATAAAGCCAAACAACTTGTCAAAAAAGATAATTTAATCAGTGAGCTCCAAAAACAAAAAATGCCCCACAAAATTACGGTGAAGCATTTCTTAAGGCAAGCAATGTCTTTAAACACCAACTGGTGTTCCATCCTGGACAAAGAAAGTAAAATCTCTTCAAGAGTGGGAAGACAGTAAAGACAATCAAGGGAGTCCTCTGTGTGGACATTATCCTTTCAATGGTGTACAAATAGTTAATTGAATGATGGTTTTCTAATGAGAAATGAGAAGTTTAAAATGTTGTGACAATGAATGTTGTGATATATATTCCTTAACTTTAAACATTCCAATGGATGATGATTTTGCCATTGCTTTTGCGGCTGGAAATATTGACAGGGATTCCAGGATTAAAAAAAAATTCATTCCAAAGTCCCAACTTGGTCAAGGTATAAACATTTTTGTGATAATCCTATGTATTTGTACCCTCTATACAGAATGTCAGTTGTTTCTCGAGTCATTTCAGCTCACTTCATTCCTTCTTCTGTTTTTCCCTTGTTAAAGAAAGTGATCTCCTCAGTGCATAACTATCTAATTACAATATATTGTTCCATTATTTTTTTAAATACTCAATTGTGGTTCAACACAAATGCCGGGAAATGAAAATAGTGGTAATTACTTATCAGTGATATGTACTACTTAACTTCTTAACTTTTTAAAATATTACACTATTGTTGTAACTGGGGGAGGGGGAGAGGAATGTATTGATACACATAACTCACTCATTCATGAAGGCATGCTTGGGTGGCACTATTTGGTACTTTGTACATGCTCATTTATACATGAAATGCTTATTGCCAAGTCGCATCACCTTTTAAACAACATTGAAACCTATATGATATCATGTAAGCATATCCATAGAAATTGAGTTAAATAGCAACTAACAATAAAATTCTTCTTGCAGGCACACAAATCAGCCAACTACCGCCCAGCAAAGCTCGATTTACCAGAATTTCAAAAGACTGCTTTGCTTGCTTGGACACCCATGCAAGTTGAAAAGTATTTTTTTGGGGAACAAAACAAAAGAAAAACTGTTGAATTTTGCTACTCCAGGACAGCCAATTAAAATGGAGGATTTGCATTAGTGCACTACTTGAGTGATACCAATGATAGATAGTTTGCTGACCTACGACAACCATTCCAAGGTTAACCATAGCAGTTCGCAGCTCCTTTTCTAACTCTCTTAATCTGGCATCTGTCATGGATGCATACGGCAATACCCTCACTGGCAGGGCATATGGCTTTAAGTTCCTTGATTCGTCCGCAATCATGAAGACCATAAGGTGGGTTGGTGCCACTCTCTTCTTGCTGAATAACTGCTTCAAGTAATATTTCATGTCAACATGCAACTGGTTGAGATCTCCCTTAAAATTGCCATTGTTAAAGACCTGGGAGGTGGCATCATGGATAATTGTGTTGCACTTAGCAGCTAACTGATCTGCATCTCTGAGAAGTTGTTCATACCCAACAAGGTCCCACGCCAGTGCCATCAGCATACTTTCCGAAGTGTTAGAGCCCCGCCTGTGCTTCTCATACAACTCGTTAGCTTTCTTCTCATCATTTTTCAGGAAATCAATGTCCTGGGCAATGCCAAACAAGAGAATGTTTAGGTCTACCACAATGTTTCCTGCCCTAGCGCCAACACCTAGTGATCTTGAAAATTCCTTCCTGAGGTCATATTCAGCATTCAGCCTGTCCATAACACCATGTCCTAGGTCTTCATCGCCTGCCCATTTTCCCTTTACCGACTCTCTCAGACCTTTTGGTAAATCACAAGCATCAGCTTTGATCCACCACCTAGTACCATGATTGCTGTTGTGTGCCTTCTTCAAAACTTGCATCTATGTATAAAACAGGAAAAAAATTCCATGTATGAGGATGCATTATACCTATGCCAAAATACACAGTGTGTCGTCCAATGCACAAGAACAAATTTCCAACCCCAAGTAATCCTATTGATATCTGCACATAGCAGCATCTTCCATTACCTTGTTGTCCAGCACTAATGTTAGTTTTAAATTAAGGGTACATTATAAGAAACTTCTTGTCAGGTGTACCACCTTGGGTGCATTATCCATTAGGGTGACATGTACATGTGTTATTCAGGGTTGCAGTAGTGGAAAGGACACAACTGGATTTTATAAGTGCAGGAACAGGTACACTTCTAAAACTGATAAGAATAATCCACTGACCTGTATTGCAGAATTCCTTGTGTAGTTGTACTCCTTGATTCTTCTCTGTATTTGGCGCACACCAAGCCCGGCAATGTTGACATAGGCCTGAACCAGACAAAAGCAACTTTAGGTTCAGTTTAGCCTGGCATAGGTGATTATTATACATGAATGTGTGAGTTTACAGAAAACTGGGAATTGGAATTCGTGTTGTTGGGCACAATTTCACTTGTGTATGGATTCATGTTCCTCTCCCAGCTACAGTTGTAGGTAGTCAATGTAGTAATGTGTAATCCACAAAACTGCCATTATGTAATACTTTCCTTCATACAGTCACATACAGTATTGAGGCAGGACAGATGTCCAACAACACAATGACATTCAGGATGTACTCAACAGTATTTCAAAATTTAATACATAAGAATAGCAATGTAAACTCGATAAATTTAGGTAGGCATTTGCCAGGAGGAGCCTAAAAATGTTATTCTGGTGCTGCCAAGAGTAGCTAGAATGATAGTACATGTATCTTACTGTACAACCACAGTCTATTGACATCTTTGCAGTAATCACAATATTTACCTTTTCCGGTTTATAGAGGACACTGTGGTTTTTGACTGTATGCTTTTGTGGTGTTACACCATGAAGTTGTTCCACCAGGAATGGACTGTCACTGCTTTCATGAATTTCTTCAATGTCAGCTCCAGAAAGTGAAGACCACAAGGTTGAAACTGCAACTGGTTCTGATCCATGTGACTGTCCTGCTGCACTGGCTTCGTTAGAAACTGGACTAACAACCACATGCTCAGGTTCTTCATCAGCAACGTCTTCACACTCGCATGAAGACACTTCTCTATGTTCACATGGCAAGGACATATCTTCTTGAACAACGCAACATGTGTCAGCACTAAGCCCGGAAACAGGCGCAAGATCATCATCTTCCTCATTCTGGGTAAACGCTTCTGCCTCATTGCCCACCACAGAAGAACTTACACTTTCAAATTCTGGCACCAACTTAGAAACATCATGCGCATCAATATCATCCATTTGAACACCAGAGGATCTAAGGACCTCTGCCAAAATATCACACCCAACATTGGATTTTGTTACATCTTGGACTTCCTCATCATACTGCCACATAGGACCACGATTCAATGATACCCACTTATGGCAAAAATGGGCAAACATTGTTTCCTGCCACATAGCATAATGATCTTCCATCTTGAGTTTGACAGTTTTCTTGGCATTAAAAAAGCGGATATTATAATCAATTAAACCAAAAGGCATACGTTCCATGTCAATTTTTTTTTTCGGCAATTATATTTGCAAATTGATAAATAATGTTCTCCTTTCCAGCTTTGTACAATGTCAGAATAGACCTTGTAATTTGAGTTAAACAGTCACCATTAAAAAATGGAGGAATTCAAGGCCATGTTCTTGTTCTAATATTATTTTGAACAAAGAAATTATCAACTGTTGCCTCATCCTGCTTGACTTCTTTTCCTTAAACAAAGTAATCAAACGAGGGATTGCTTCACCTAAAGGTGACTCACTCCTTAGAGCCTTTGCAGATGGAGAATTTCTAAATAGGGGTCAAAGAGAAGCCCAGTCCTCTTGTAAGTTACTTGTTTTTTGATGTAATGGAGTACTTGCAAGAATACTTGGAGGAGCTTTGAGAGTTGTATGGCTTTGAAAATAGTTCACACCAAAATGCTCCTCAGCTTCAGATAATGTGAATTTCTTCTTTAAGTGTTTCAACACTCGTGTGCGAAAAGATGATCCTATAAACACAACAGGAGACAAGGAAGCATAAGTATATTAGGCTGACTAATTAATATATTTCCTTTGTGGTTTAATGTTAGTGTATCACTTTGGTGTTTTTCTATCTTTGTAAAGTGTTACTTTCAGGTTTCTTTCAATTTAAAGGTAATTTTGCCGATGGTCAAAATAATTCAAAATACTGTGACTGTGCTCCTTAAACAACTAAAATATATTTCAACATTAGGCCAGAGATCAGTTTATGACCCGTGTAAAACGGAACAGCTGACATCATAATGCGTAGGACAAAAGCAAAAACAAGGAACAAAGGAGTCATTTGCATCTTGTACAAAAAGGTAAAACAATAGGATGTTATTGCTCGTTTTGCACCGAACATGAGCCAGAGATTTTTGGGCTATTTCCCTCAGTGGACTTCTGCCTCAAATAAAAATGGTCATGTGAGGATCTCGCAAATAAAATACACACTCTTGTATTAGCATTAATATAATTTTTGTTTTGTTGTTCACCAATGCTATTTGCCTCTAGGAACAAAAACGAACTTCACCAATATTTTAAATACATGAAAAGTTTGAGACCACGAATTCAACTTCGACAAAACAATGTCCACCAAATCAATAAGATATTAAGAGGAAAATAAATAAATAAATAAATAAATAAATAGATAAATTGCAAACTGCCGAAAGAAATATGAACAAGACGCCTACAAGGGCGTATCCGTGGAATGCGCAAACAGTTAACACAAATTGTCCAGTTACAGTGAACTTCAAGTACAGGTAGACTTCGGAAAATGGCGAAAGATTACTAGAAAGATACATCTGTAATATAACTTAAAGTTTTTTGTTGTAAAAACTCATTACTAATGTTACTAAATTTGCAAATGCAAACAACGAAGCCCTATTAGCAGGTTATCAGGATACGAGATCTTTTGTTTATTTATTTTTTGGAAGGAGACTTAATTCAAATCCTACAGTTTTACTTGCTTCGTTAACTCCTTTCATCCAAAAATTACAGGATCAGCCTTAAATCATCCGAAAAACTTATTACAAATCACAATTCAACAACTTATCATCCTGGGCCAGTTGTTCAGAAACTGGGTTTTAAAACGAGTTTTATCCTCTACTCCCAAATGCTGTTCAAGGCTGATATTCAGAAAAACTTTACATTAGAAGAAGTCAATCTTGAAAAACAAAAATAAGCAAAGGAAACTGTGACCAAAAAGTTGAAAACATGAAACAAAAGTTTACGCTAATCCTGGATTAAGGTAATTGGCTTTTGAACAACCGGGCCCTGTAATCGACGTCTGGTTCTGTAATCCTGGTTTAGTTCCTTGCAAACTGTATAAATTTGCCGTGGCGAAGACAAGAAGACAACATCCGTGCTCTATTTCTCTCAATGCTCAAAAATTCCGTAATTGCGTGTTGTATAGTCCAGTCCAAAGTTCTAATTTTACAATTCCATAATCTTGATTTCAGTAACTTGGTACCAAACGTTCCACAATAACTTGAAATCTCGTTAAGAAAAATCCTTAAATCCAGTAGTCCAGTCCGGATTGATATCGCCAAAACTCTCTCTATCATCGATTCAAAATTCAACAAAAGCTACAAGTAGTAAATAGTTATCAGAAACTACAACAGTTCGTCCTGATTCTACACTCGAGCTGAACAAAAAACCTAAAAAACCCTTGTCATCGTTTTCGAGAGAACAGACAAACAGCCGAAACTGTTCGGTGCCTGCCCCTTACGGCACTGAAAAAGTACCGTACGTTGTACAATAGTACTTGACCGTAGCCCTTGGCCAAGAAACTAATCTTAGCCAAAAGCCCGAGAAGCGATCAGGATACGAGATAATTAGGTAAAAAAACTGTGGGGATACGGGATTTTTAGTCTGGAGGTGGGGGGGGGGGGGGGGTAGAATTGAGGAGATACGGGATATTTTTTAAAGTAAGAACGCATTTTCCATAACTGTCAACTGAGCGGCGTTTTGTTTTTTCCAGGAGATTCAAGTCCTTGCACAATATGTAGCTCTAATAGTACACGACATTGTTTGGTATCGTAAATCATTACTAACCCTCTAAGAAGACATGTGGTTCAGTAAAATACTAAGCCCAGAACGATTGAAGAAAATAACAGGAAATCGAGAAACATTCAGCTTCAAAGCCGATATGTTGATCATTTACAAGTTCTTTTTCACCACAAGTTTAAGCGTGTACTCTGAGCTCCTGACACCTTTCCAAGACCAATGTTACTAAATTTTTTTTCCCCTTTCCAGCGGGGTTAGTATCTGGATGGGGGACGTTAAAATATGCGACTTTTGCTGTCAGGAACATACGCCCAAAAATTCTATTTTAACGCTCAAAAATGCGAACAAAGCAAGGTACAGATTTTGCTAGCCTGCTTTATGCAAAACAAATATTGACGAAAAAGTAAATAAATATTAATATGTAGTTTTTAAGGAGAGCAGAAGGAACTTTTAGAAGTGTCGATCGAGAATAAAACAATTTGCCATCAGCGAAAAACATTTCGGGAGATTTTTGTTACGTTCCATCAGAGTTCAATTTTTCTATCGTACTTTTGGTCATACAAGTAAAATCGCAAAATCGGAAGTGACATCGATTTTAGCGGCCGCCTGTGATCAAGTTATACCTTGCGTGTTTACTGACAACTCACGAAACAAAGGATACATCTGTGACAAAATGACGGCATAACACCTGGTTTTTGTTAGTGCGTTTTTTTTTTCTTTCAAGTGTTATAAAGTTCGACAAGATCTATGTGCGAATTTAACATAAAGATCACAATTGATGCTAGTCCAAGTGTCAGCTGAAGTTAAGCTCCTCCGAATGAGGTTAGTACTTGGATGGGGGACGGCTGCGAAGTCCTCGAGACGGCGATAGCTAATTCGTTTTTTTTTAACTTGATTTCATTTTTTATCTTGTTTGGCCGTTCAAAGCTATTTTCTTATTTTCTTTCTACGTCAAAACGGCGAACAAACTGGTTCCCAAGAAATATTGGAGTACGTATTCGTTCTATGCAAAATGCTTCTAATGAAGTATTCGTTCTATGCAAAATAATAATGTTCACAGTGGAACACACAAGTACGAAGCAAGATCTAGAAATAACGTAGAAAATTCTCCTTACCTTTAAAGCTTGCCTTTCTCAAAGAAAAAGCATCTATCCACTTTATCGAATAGTTTAATACTGAAACAATCATGGCGGGCGGAAAGATTCTATTATAAATATTTGCTTTCACCAATTTAGCGGTAGTGTGTCACGGTGGCCGAGTGGTCTAACGCGCTAGCAGAGAATAATCGTGATGGCTTGGGAAGTATAGGAGTTCTCCTCGAAGCAGGGAAGTTTGGAAATACCGTAGGGAAAATAAATCAGTCCACCCGGTCGGAGATTAATTCAACATCCGCGGGGTATGCACATTTGTGACTACCAACAAAAAAAAGATTCCAGCCCGGTTTTAAGACGTGGATGCCTTCGGCATTCCACGTAAATAGAAGATGTCTGAAACTTCTAAATTAAAATTATAACGTGTTGTTTGGCTTACCTGTTCGTTTTGGCAGACCCGTACTCTGTTCGATTGCCAAAGCACAATCATCCTAAAAACACCGATTTTTTGTGCTTGGCCATCCATTGGTGTGAGCGCCATCCCAGTAAAGGGCTACGTACTCCACCAGCGCACCGAGTTCTTCGCGTGTCCACTCTTCATTGCGTTGTGCACAAGCTATATCGACGGTCGATGAAGCAAACAAAGATATTCTCTTTCTGGTTTGCTGGTTTCATGATCACTTATGCTTCTTTTAGGGCGAGATTTGCCGGGAGTATTCCCGCTAGGACGAAAATGTCGTCTTTTACTCATTATGATTGCCTGAAATTGATTGAAATATATTTCAATACCAACCACAAACTGCTTTTGGTTGAGGCGAGACGACATCACAACTTTTAGCACAAACAGACAAAAGGGAAGACATGACACATAAGACCACAACCTAAAGCTGTAATTAGGCAAAAAAAACGTGAACTTTAAACGTAATTTCCAGAAAAAAAAAAAGACGGGTGCAATGGGGTGCGATGGGCCTATTCAATTACTACTTTCTTGCTTCTATCGTCCCCCAGACTCTACTGTCTCTTTCTCCGATGGCCTCGCAAATATTGTGGACTCTATTGTCGCTGAAAACAAAGAAGTTCACATCGTTGGCGATTTTAACGTTGATCTGATCAAGAAGTCTACAAGTGAATCAAAGCAAATACTTCATTTAATGGAAAATCAAGGTTTTCAGCAAATGGTTATAACTCCAACTCGCATCACAGAAAATTCTAGTACTCTTATAGATCACCATTATTGCTCTCATCCTGAGCACGTCTTAAGTATAACATCACCATCATTTGGACTCAGCGATCACAATCCTACTATTTTGGTTCATAAACAAAATGCAAATTTGAAATCCACCAAGAAAGCGCACTTCACTGTCGCATACCGCCCTTTAAAGGAATTGAATGCTGATAGCCTCATTAAAGATTTAAATGGAGTACCTTGGACCTTCCTTGACACCTTTGACAATGACCCAGATGAAATGTTAGCAACTTGGGAAGTCCTTGTACTCGATGTGGTAGATCGACACGCTCCACTTAAATCAGTCAGAGTTAAATCTATGAAGAAACCATCATGGCTTTCAGATCAAATTCTTAGAGCTATCAAACAGCGCGATCGGCTCAAGAAAGAGCTGGAAAAAGGTCGAATCCAAAAAGTGTCTTTATATGCTGCTAGAAACAAAGTAGTTCGACTTATTGAAAAAGCCAAAAAAGAAGCGGTTATCAATGAAATAGACAACAGCAAATTGAACTCCAGAATCCTATGGAAGACCTTAGAGAGCATTTTCCCTACTAGTGTGAGACAGTTGAGTCGAATAAACTCTGTAACCGAAGACGGAACCAGTTATACTACACCGGAAGAAATATCCAACGTATTCAACGAGCATTTCATCTCTATTGCTGATAAGATCATTGATCAAACCATCAATACTAAACCCGATCTAACTAGTTTGGTGGATTTCGTAAAACGTAACAAAGCTGACAACTGTGCAGATTTCAGCACACCCACAATTTCAGATCGCGAAGTTTTAGAGATCACCAAATCTCTCCTATCAAATGTTGCAACCGGACTTAAAGGAATCAGCCCCTTGTTGTTAAAATTAATCGCTCCTGCAATTGCTCCAAGTCTAGCAAAAGTAATAAACTGCAGCATAATTAACAGTATCTGCCCAGCTCAGCTCAAACTGGCTCGTGTCACTCCGATTTACAAACAGGGGAGTAAAAACGATGTTGACAATTACAGACCTATATCGGTCCTCCCCGTCATTTCAAAGATTCTCGAGAAACATGTCTTTAATCACTTCAATGCTTTTCTTACTACTCACAATTTACTGTACAAATGTCAATCGGGTTTTAGAGCTAACCACTCCTGCGAAACCTTCCTTGTACAAATTACAGATGAATGGCTGGAGGCAATGGATAAAGGCCTTTTTACAGGTGTTGTTATGATCGATTTACGCAAAGCCTTCGACGTTGTAGACCATAAACTGCTGCTGAAGAAACTTCAGATTTATGGCTTGAACAGCAACTCCCTCAAATGGTTCGAAAGTTACCTCAGCGGAAGGTATCAGAAGGTATGTGTCGACGGTAAACTGTCTGAACCGCTCAGTATTCAATCCGGTGTACCGCAGGGAAGTATTCTTGGTCCTGCCCTTTCTCTGCTCTTCATAAACGATCTGCCTTTAGTACTGAAGAACAACATTGGGATTTATGCCGATGACTCGACCCTTTATGCATGTGCGCCTACCTTAGCTGACGTCGAGGAGAAAATTAGACCTAACATTGACGCAGTATCGAAGTGGGCGAAGGAAAATAAAATGAAAATGCATCCAGCAAAGACAAAATACAGTATAATTTCGACCAGACAGAAAATTGCAAATTCACCAAAACAAACTCTCGATCTTTCGGTTGACGGCATGCAACTCTCTAAGGTTGAGTCACAAGGTGTCTTAGGAGTATACATCGATAGCCATCTCACCTGGAATGAACATATTGACATACTGCGCCAGAAACTGCTTCAAAGAATTGCAATTTTAGGAAGAGCTCGGAGATATCTCCCCACCAAATATCGATTGCTTCTCTACAATGCAAGTATCAAACCACTCTTTATGTATTGTTGTACTGTTTGGAGCAACTGTAGCCAAACCAACCTAGACCAATTGTTTAAACTTCAAAAACGCTGCACTCGATTAATTTTGGACAGTCCTTGGGATGCACGATCTTTTGATAATTTTCAAAAGCTTAAGTGGCTGCCAATCGATCAAATGTTTAAGATAAAAAAAACTCGGTCTTTTAAAGAACGTTATCGATGGAAGAGCACCAGAATACCTTACTGCAATTTTGGACAACTTTCGTTTTGAGCACAATTATCCCACAAGAGCTAAAACATCATACCGTTTACCGAAACCAAGAACCGAAGCAATGAGAAAAACATTCTTTTATTCCACCATAAAAGACCTCAATGCTCTTATCTTAAACCCAACGGCTTCTTTTAACTCCATGAAATCTACACTAATTAATAACACTGCCCTAATTTATACGGTGGATAATTTTAAAGTTAAAAAGCTATTCTGATTTTTAATTTTTTTTTTAAATATCATTGTAAATATCTTTGTAAATAGATTTTCCATTTTACTTATCTATAGGCTTTTATCTTAATTGCTGTAATTTCTATTCACTGTTTTTGTTTTTAGAGGGCCACTAGGGAGAATACTTTTATAGTAATAGGTGTTACCCTCTTTAAATAAAGGTTATTTATTCATAAAGAAAATTTTGGTATACTTTTTAATGACGTTTGGGTAAGGAATAATCCAAAAATCAAGTTGAGTGGCAGACACTTCACAGCTTTTCGAGAACACCAAATGAGATACTGTTGCTGTTTTCAAAAAATACTACACTAAATGACAATGTTTTGAAAAAAAGACATCTCGGTCTAATAGAGTGATTGTTTCCAAGTCTATCTAAAATATTTTTAGGTCGAAGAGGAACTTACCCGCTAAAAACAGCCATACAGCGAGGAAAGTCCGCCATCTTGAAAGTGTGTGGAAATAATGCATTGCGATCGTAGGCCGCACACCGCCTGAATCTTGTGGGCACATAAAGCTGAGAATATCCTCTGAAATCCAGGGGTTTATCTGTCTAACCTTTTCATAAGCGAGTGAAACGTTAGACAAGAAAACCATTGGGTTTCTGCTCTAAATATTCAATATTCTGCTATAATTCGAATTCGCGGTCCGCAAAAAAATAATTTAACCGTAAAAATAGAAAGGGCCAGATTCTGATGCTCAGCACGCCGGAGAGTCCGTGGGAATGTAAAAGTTTTTGACAAAAAAAAATGACCCAAATGCGATAAAAACAGGCACCAGAAACTCGAGTAAACACGAGCCTGTGAACTTTTGAGTTGACGAAATTAAGAAATAATTTGAAAATAATTTTGAATAAAATTTCGACCTTCGACCATTTACCCTCGACCCTCGACCAAAAGGCAAACTCCCCGAGAAGCTCCTGTTTGCTTACCATGAACTCCACGGGTTCCCTTAGATAATAGACCTATTCGGCTTGTACATTTTGTTTTCTCAATACAGATCATGTGATAATACCCAGGAGGTTTGGTCCTTTGTTTTGTTCATTAAAAAGAGTGCATGCAGGCATATTCATGCTTGCATGCCCTCATTTTAATGAACAAAACAAAAGACCAAACCTATTGAGTATTATCACATGATCTGTATTGGGAAAGCAAAATGTACAAGCCGAAAAGGTCTATTGGCTGGCGGCTTTTAGTGTTGGCATCTCTCTCTTAAGAAGCATACCTCATTTCCGTGGAATTTAGCCAGAACATGCTCTCCTTACCAGGGAACAAAAGTCTGTCAGCTAGTTCTTTAATTTTGAATAATTTCCGATGCATTACGCTTAGGGAATTGTTTGATAAGTGTACTGGAACTTGACGTAAGAAGATAACCAATAAGAATACAAGAAAATGCTTTCACTCTTTTAGATAATAATGTTCTGTGGTAACGTTGCATCTACCAGCGTATTTGATACTCAGGTAACTTAAAGAGATGTCATTCGGTCATTTTGAAGTTCACCAGCTTATGTCGCCGTATGAACAGCGTAGCAAACTTGAAAATATTTGTTCGCGAATTCTCCATTTCAGTACCTTTCCAAATGGTATATAGATTGTGGGGGTTCCTGAAAAACAGCTCGTGAACGGTTCTAGTTTTCTGGTGCCTTATGGCCATTTCGCAGGGAAACTTGGAGACTGAAAGAGTTGTTATATTGTGGAGCCATGAATTGTGTCCGATAACCTGTTTTAGAGCAAGATGTACAAGTAAGGATCAAGAGGAATTCTCTACGCTTAAACAATAGAGTAGAAACCCCGGCAAACAGGGCTTAACTTTACTGACAAAGACTTTCATGAAAATCGTCTGCTAGTTTTTTCCCTGTTCATGTAGGCAAGTGGTTCTACGTTAGATGACCTTGTAGAGATGCACGTAAAAACTTCGGTGAATTTGACGAGTCTGGTCCTGAGATTCTGATTAGGTTTTGAATAATGGAAGGCCACTTCTTACATCTTGCGATCCCGCATTTTAAAGTTCCTGGTTGGTTGACCGCTATCAGGTTTTAGCGGGCCTCTAACTTAGAGGATATCCATAGCGTATTTTTGTACTGTTTAATTAAATGATACGTTAAGCGAGAACTATGGTAAAGAAAACATTTAGCTGTTGTTGGGATCATAACAGAGAAGTTTGAAGTTTTTAGAATGATTTTTTTTACGGTGACTTTTTGTGTGTGATAGGTGAAGGTGATTTAAAATCTCTTGTTCTTTTTCCTCTAAGTAAAAGAAAGCCGGTGTTGCCGCTTCTGCTGGTCGTCTACGACCAAGACCATGAACAGTGATCATCCTTTACAAAATGAACAAGAAAAACAAAGCTATAAATGATACTTTTAAGTGGTTGGGCGCCCAGAAAAAGAAAACATTTTGAAGAAAACACGCTTTAAGGCCTTTTCTTGAGGAGACGTATCTAAATACACCGGTGCTGTCCAAGGAGGAATTCAAAAGAGGAATATATTGTCTTACGAAGCAAGGCGTCATTGCAGAGCTGGTTGAGTTTCACGTAAAGAACATACAAAAATGTCAAGCAATGCTGATAAACAACACCTCCTTTATAACAGAAAGCTTTTAGCATGAAGCCGAGAAGCCCAAGGAGTCAAGCGCTGGCTTGATGATAAAGCCTCCTGTTGGTGTCCAAAGAGTCTCTTAGCAACCGTGACACTTGCCGCAAGACCCCCTGCAACATATTCCGTATTCACATATGTTGACTTTTTGCACTAACAGAGAGACAGCGAATGAAGTTATTCACACGCGCTTTTTTGTCGGAGCCTTATAAGGCGAACGAATTTTTTTAGAATTTGGAAAAAAAAATCAATGATGTTGACTCATTATTTCACCAGCACGCCATTTCATTTTCATTTAATTATCCGGGGTGGCAATTAACGCTTAATTAAGGCCCTTGCAAACGGCTTCAACCTTTACTTCAACATCCGTTCGATTTTGTTAAAGGGAACCTCCACTAAAACAACAAAATAGCTTTAAACCACAGAACATAATGTTTACAATTGGAATTGCTCAATCTTTTTCCAATGAAAGCGTTTGCATTCGAGGAAAATAAATTCCAAAAACGCTTATTTTGGTTTTTAAATTTCCCGGGCGCCGCCATCTTGAATAATTGTGACGTAACTTGGTTGCCCTATTGTTCCAGAACAATCGCTCTTTGTATCAGAACAATAGGGCAACCAAGTTACGTCACAATTATTCAAGATGGCGGCGCCCATGAAATTTGAAAGCCAAAATAAGCGTTTTTGGAATTTATTTTTCTCGAATACAAACGTTTTCATTGGAAAAAGATTGAGCAATTCCAATTGTAAACATTATGTTCTGTGGTTTAAAGTTATTTTGTTGTTTTAGTGGAGGTTCCCTTTAAACACGGGTAGTTGAAACCGTTTGCTCTCTCCTTTCAACCGCGTAGAAACATCCTGAATCGAAGTTGAATCGATGTTGAATGAGTTTAAAAGCGTTTAAACTTTGCTTCAACGACCATTCAACATTTCTTTTGTTTTCGCAAATGTTGAATGAAGTTGAAGCCGTTTGCCCCCTCTTTCAACATTGTTGGGTATGCGCTTGCGCACTAATCGTTCTCTGAATGACGTATCCATGTTCGTGTCCATAGTCACATCCGCGACTGCAGCCAGGGACAGAATACAAGGCCTCTCTTGAAGCTTTGTTGAACCAAATGTTGACGATGTGTTGAAGCCGTTTGCCCACACCAGCAATTAACATCGTTTAAACATCGTTCTACATCATTGAACAAAATCGAACGGATATGTAAGCAAATGTTGAAGCCGTTTCCACGGCCCTTTACAATTGTGGGGTTTTTCACTTGTTTAAATTTATCGTACCAAGAAGTCGAAGTGCTTGTGAACATCAAAAAGGTCGGGTATACGTTTTAAAGACATTTTTTTTTTTAATTTTGTCACAAACAACCCTCAATGATTCTACGTTTTTCTGCATGTCCAATATGAAATCTTTACCGTTGTGAGTGGACATTCGTAAATAAACTGAAAGTACGATTACGGATAATCCTTCAAGACCATTGATATGCCTTTTACTTCCTTTACAATTTATATGCAAATTGCTAAAGGTAAATTGGCCTTGGTAAAGCGAAACTTCTCGGGTAATGAAGTTTTTTTTGCAGCGTTTTTAATGCCACATCATCTTCATGAGTAAAATTTTGCAACAGTATATTGCAAAATGTCGCCATAATCACTTTGTAATATTACATGTAAATCACCAATGAACGCACCAGAATAAAAGGGTAACTGGGAAAGCCTCGATTAAAGGGAAAGTACGGTCTAGAAAAAAAGTTTCTCTGAATCGAAAGTTCTTTGCCTGTAATGCCATACTTGACCACTCATTTG
>NC_090872.1:48310242-48317742 GCF_036669935.1 Montipora foliosa
ACACAGGCGAGGAGAGCAATACTTTGTAGACTTGAATCTTAATCCAGAGGCTACATTGTATTGATATTGGGTCCACCTCTGAACAGATTTACCTCGTGGTCGTTAAACAGGGTTTTATATGTGAGTTTTATGCAGGAGTTTTACAAAGCAAAAGAGAGCTTGCAGTGCTATCCCGTGCTCATTGTAAATGCTGTGAAATAAATGCCTGGAAATCAAGTTTAATCTCTCTACCGTGGCTTTCTACGCGATCCCTGTTACAACTTCAGGACAAACGATCGATTTATATATTCCATCAAAGGGTAAGAGTAAATCGTTTCAGTATTTTCTATACTGCTAACAAAATTTAACCACATTTCAAGTTACGTTTATTAGCGCATAACAGTGAAAGTCGTCTATATATGGCTTGATTCAGTTTTCTCGCTCCATTATAATGATATTTTGGACTAGTTGACTGAGATTTCCGTATGAAGCGAATGTCACCAAGACCAATATTCATATATCTGAAGGTCCCCGCGGCCGCTTGAGGTCCTCCTTATTCTAAATTAAAGGCTTCCCTGTGTGAAAGCAAACAAATACGTTTGCTGAAGCATCGAAGACGGCTGTCGCTGAATGAAGAAATTGAAAAAGGTACGCTTGTCGAATATTTCTTTGTTGCATGTTCAAGGTTTTTGTCTTGTTTACATTTGCTCTGGCTGATTTTTGCCCCCTAGTTTGATTGACTAGAAAATCAACAAGTATTAAGTGACTTGAGTTTCTGTCGCACGTATGGCCTACATGGCCTACTACCTATTGAACCACAAGACCGTTTACCATAGTTCATCTTACATTTGAATTTTTCGAAGCAGAAAGGTCACACAACATTGAGAAAGTGATCGCGGAACAAAGAACTTAGTAAGGTCGAACAAGTTTGCTGACTATTGCTACGTCATAACACGTCATATCCAAGATGGCGCTCTCCAAGTCACGAAAGAGGCAACTTCAAAGTGCTCTTGTCATATTTTAACAGGGAACTGGACAAAACGGCAATTATTTTCGAATTCCTGGGGAAAATTTTCGTAATTTAGAGAAACTTTTTCTAGACTGTACTTTCCCTTAAAAAAACGTACCAAGAGCTAGGTGTGGATTTCATGTGCCATCAAAGTTCAGGAAATTCAGTTGTTAAAAAAAAGGTCTTTGATATGTCGTCACATATCACTGACACCCCACCCTGACCCCCATATCCCAAAGTTTGTCTGCCTCAGTATTTCTTTTAATAAACACTAAACATTTGCACCACAATGCTACAGAGGCATGAAAGAAAATTCTGCTTTTATCTCTAGAGCAAAGTTAATCACTTGTCACATAACGTTTTCTTTATTCATATGTGCTAGCGACCTACACTTAACTAAACATCGATGTTATACATGTTATATTGTAACAGCTAGTTGCGATTTTGATGTGCGAGTTCAGAAAAGACTGTTGGGGATAATCGATATAGTCGCCAAGTTATCTTCATATAGCAAATTTGTTTTCCCAAGCACCTTTCTTTTTTTCTGCGAAATTTAAAATTGTTTCAAATTGAAGCGATATGGTCTAAAATACTATTGCCAACTGTGTAATTGTTAAGTTTTCCAAATTAAGTGCGATAGTGACACCTACAGAAACTTGGCAAAATCTAAGCCTTTGTTTACAGAGAAGATGGTTGCATGTCTAGTTACCGATACGTTTTTTTTTTGTGGTTTTATGAATGTCACACGTCAAGTCCTAGACAGTTCCGCAATAGCGAAGGCTACAGATTGGTACACCATCAAGATAATAAACGTAGAAAGAACGGCAGTTTCTGACTTTAACGGTAGTCGACAACTCGCAGCACTTAGCAAAATAGTGGAAGCATACTGTCCTGCTTACTTGACCGTCAGCGACACTGGGATGCTCTCCATTTAGCCATCCTGGTGCGCTAGTACTACATACACGTGCTGGGGGACATGAAGTCGGCATTCGTGTTCCTGCTGCACCTTGAAATCGAAACCACCCCGGGCCAATTCTATAGTCACACTTGGAGATGCCGTAAGAATTTATATTTCTATCCAAACTGCTCAAAGAGCTGTAATTCCGGCATTCTGAGAAAGAAACAGAAAATTATAACTCATCCACGGTGGTCACGAATATACTTAAAGCCAGAATAAATTAAACAATTGCTCTGGTCGGCTTCTGTCTATCACCATTATTTCACTTTTTCTTTAAGACATCAGAGAAAAGACTTGATTTGGATTAACAACAGAGCATGCGATTTACTTTATAAATCACGAAGAGCCATGCAAAACAAGCTCTTGACAGCGCAAAATTCACAAGCGAATGCCTAACGAAGAGGAAGAAAAATCATACCGGGCGTACTTCAAAACGAAGAACATTTCCTTTTGCAGGACCGTTTTGAAAAGGTGCTATTTAGAAAGGGAATTCACATAACAAAATAATACATAGATTTCACCAAGCCTATAAGCGGAGCTCCCTGGTTATTTATTATTACTGCCAAATAGAGGTTTCGAATTGTCCGCGTTTTGGTGTTTCCGGTTGCTTCTTTATTAAATCATTTTCTTTGCTTTCTCTATAGAAACATTCATTGCCTAACTAGTAAATTCCACGGTAAATTTCACGCGAAAAATCGATATCGCATGAATCACGAAGCGATGAGTGCGATTTCGGTTTTTCGAGTGAAATTTACTTTGGAATTTACCTGTTTGGCAATGAATTTTTCTTGAACCGCATAAGTTTTAAAAGAAAACAAGCACACCCTCAGCGAGCGAATGGCAAAGGAAAAAAGCCATTTCAGTCAATAGCCAGTGAAAAGGAATCACGCTAAAATTAGAAACGTTTGTTAGTTCAAGGTCAAAAAAGAGTTTTACTGGTGTTCTTTATTCCACTTTATCTCTGAAAACGAGATCCGTTACATTTTGATGCATTTCATTGAAACAAACAGTAGAATATTTGTTCCCATAACATAAACGCCTTTAATTTAGTGTTAACTTGTCTCTTGGTTCTTCAAATGAACAGGGTCTTTTTCGGTGAAGGAAATATGCTATTACTTTAACTGTCTCTAATCTTTAAGTTTAAACAGCAAACAAATGAACAAAAACATAAACGAATCATTGCGAACCCGCATAAAGACAACAGTGGGTAGGTGTTCTTTCCAAAAATACCATTTTATCGAACTTATAGGATCTTTACGAAAGGCATAAAGGGATACCAAGGCACGTGCACACGTGATTTTTCTGTCTAAAATCATCTTCACGAACTTTGTTAAAAGAACAAGGGGCAGTTGTTCCTTTGAACGACCGGGGAAAAACAAGGAAAAGCCATTGTTTTCCTGCTCTTTCGACTAAGTAATACAAGCAAAGAGCCAAATAATACCTGATGCAGAAGGGATGCAAGTCTTTCCATTACACTCATCGATCTCTGCAGATATAATGTCAAGGTTAATATGCGATACAAAGGGTTTGTTGTTGCTTTTAAGTTTCTTGCGCATAAATGGCAAGTTTCAAGTTGCATATGAGTTTAACTCACCCGAACATGCTTTTCCGTTTCCTGAATAGCCGCTTTTGCATGTGCATAAGTATGATCCTTTAGTATTCGAACAGGTGGCATTGATATCACAGCTGTGAGAGTTGGTAGAACACTCGTCGATATCTACCAAAAACCGTGGAGGGAATGAGCCAAAGAAACCATAATTGAAGATGCCATACCTTACATAAAATGGTTACGGTGGGAAAAGAAAAGAGAATAGTCTTACATATTTTCAGTGCTGCTTAAAAAGGACTGGGTTTTTATACACTTAACTCATTTTACAGCATTTAACCTTGTCTTTTGTTGGACGTACCTCGTTGAATACAGCGTTCCCTTTCGAAAGCAGAGTTAGACGCGATGGAAAGGCTTGTTTGGTTCGTTCAAACTCAAGCTTTTCTTAACTATTTTATTCCACATCAGCCCCACCCGTTGCTATGTGAACCTTACCATCTAAGATGGCATACCTTACCCAATGTGGTTAAGGTGGGGAAGGAAAAGACGGTAGACTTATCCATGCTTTACATATTTCCAGTCCCCTGATTACAAACTGCTGAGGACACTGGTTTTTTTTACACACTTAACCCATGTTACAGCAGACAATAAAACTCGTCTTTTGGTGGACGTATCTCGTCCCGTTGAGTGCAGCGTTCTCTTTCGAACGCACAGTTTGACAAGATAAAAACGCTTGGAAACAAAAGGCTACGGAAACGCTTGTTTAGTTCTTTCCGGCAACCTTAAGCTTTTCTGAGTCAGACCCACCCCTTGCCATGTGAACCTTACCAGTCTCACAAAGATCCCCTGTGTATCCTACTGGACAGATACACGAGTAACTGTTGACACCATCTACGCATGATTCGCTATTAGCACACGCGTTTAGAAGACAGTCGTCTATGTCTAAAATAATAGGAGAGAATTCAGAGTTCACCTTATTGAACAATTCTTCGATCACAGGTCACATTCTGCCGGAATCACCAAAAAGCAAGCTTTATCAGGTTTAACAGAATTAACTGATTAGAGTGAAATGCGAAGTGCTAGTTTTCTACCCCGTATGAACCATGTGAACGTTAGTGCTACTAATGGAAATGGGCTCACACAGGAACAGAGAAAAACTCTGACCAGGGTGGGAATTGAACCCACGACCTTCGGGTTAGATCACCGCTGCTCTAACAACTGAGCTACAAGGTCGTAGGTTCAATTCCCACCCTGGTCAAAGTTTTTGTCTGTCCTTGTGTGGGCCCAGTTCCATTAGTAGGGCTAACGCTCACATGGTTCATATGGGGCAGAAAACTAGCACTTCACATTACACTCTAATCAGTTAAGTCTGTTCAAATATAAGTGCTACACGGCCAACGTTTGCAAAAACGTAACCCTTCCTTTTACCAGGTTTACATTGTTTCCCAGTGTTTCCTTCTCATGCAGATATGCATGACTAATCGTTAATGCCATCTGCACATAATCCACCTTTACTACGTGCGCATTATTGGATTACACAATCGTAAATGAAAAGTGTCAAAAGACGATTCATTTCATTTTTCCAACGTCGCGGAGGTTCCAGAAACCGACAAATACAGGACACGTTATGGGCGTGCAATCAGACGTCCAAGAGAGTGAAGAACATTTAAATTTAATGCGATTGGGTATAGGTGTGATTTTTTTGTTGCGTGTGTGATTTCTGTTTCCTGAAGAGTCGAACAAAAAGTCTCGATGTAATACTACCGAAAAAAGTACTACGTGGACTGAATTCTGCTGAGTGTTTGTCGTGTAACTGGGCCCGTACAGAGGCTAAAACAATCGACGTTTCCGAGGGTTGGATGCCAGCCAGAAGTGATCAATTCGTATTCCAGGACAGTAGTGTCTCCCAGATTCTTAAAACAACGAAAATGGTGAAAAACCGATCAAATTAGCGTTTTAAAACGTGGAAGAACTCACATTATTATATATACTCAACAAAATATCGCGTTTCTGATTGGTCATCGACGAATACATAATTAGATTATAGAGTGCAAGAAGAGGCTATACAGTGCAATAGGGAAGTTGTCATGGAAACAAAGCGATGTAGTGATTTTTTGAGTATATAATAAGTAAAAATCGTATGACCTTGCTCCTGCATTTCGCGATTTATGGTCACTCGTGACGTTTTAAAAGTTCTCAAGTTGCACTCGCACACGGGTCCTGAAATTTTAAGAACTTTCAAAGCATCACTAGTGCCCACAAATCACGACATGCACTCGCGTTCACACAATTTCCTATACTTATCTCAATCCCGAAAAACCTCTCGGTAAAGAGTAGAGAACCAACAAACACAACCCACATATGACGCCGAGTATGGGAATCGAACACGAGCCACATTGGTGGGAGGCGAGTGCTCTCATCACTGCGCCATCCCTGCACCCCAAATCATGAAATTATATTATCTCAAGTGACATAGCCCCTTTAAAGAAGAAACGAGTGAGTTTCACTCAAGAATGTGTTTTGTTTTCTTTGAACTGAATTTACTACCAAAGCATACAAAGGTAAAAGACCTCAAAAGGGGACACGGGATTACAAGATAATTCAACGAGTGAACGTGTGAGCTAAAGGGCCATTGCTGGCATGACGTCTGGGTGGCCCCTCGAATAGTCCTAGAGATGTATCCAGGTTTTCAAATTTGGGGGTCCTCCGGGCCCCTTCTTCAAAAATTTGGGGGTCCATTGCAATGGTAAGATCTCTGCCTTCCAACCCTAAGGTCCCGGGTTCCATTCCCGGTTCTGCCGAGACTGGAATATTTGGCGACCTTCTTTCCCGCTAAAGTTCACTCAGCTTTCCATCCTTCCGAGGTCGGTAAAATGAGTACCAGCATGCATGGACTGCTTAGAAGCGGCTGCAATTTGCGCCTGTATATGCTTCCAGTCCGCTGGGGGTAAATTGATCATTGTAAAGCGCCTTTGAGACGTGTGATAAGGGCGCTATATAAATGCACCACTTTGTTCGTCCCTAATGAAGCCATCGGATTCTTCTTCTTCGATTCTCGACAAACCGTGCTAAACATCTTGCCATCAGTATGTTCTAGCCACTGAAAGTCTTTTAACCATTGCTTGCAAAACAATTTGGCTACTTTGGGATCGGATGAAGCTGCTTCAGCGACATCTTCGTTAGTTTTTCGCTTAACAGCTGGACGACCAAACAGAGTCGATTGTTTCATTATTGTAACTAAGCACGAGCGACTACCGGTAAGCAAAGTGATAAGAAAATACAATGGCTTTTCGGCTTTAGTCTGAAAGTGACAGCGAAATGGACCGTGAAGAGCCAATCAGCAGATAAAAATTGTTTTCACGAAAGACACATTTGCATATCGTGTGACGCTGTTTTTGTCCTGGTATTTGTAATTTGCATAAACATTCTATTTTTTTTTTCTGCGTCCAATTGGACCCCTCGTTCAACATTCTCTGCCTCCAACAGTCAAACGAGTGCGTCCCAGGACGCAATGACGCACTCTGGGGTGATGTAGACGGTGACCATCTGTCTGATTCAGACAGATGGTCACCGTCTACATCACCCCTCTCTACTCTACTTAAAAAAATAAAAAATAAATACTGGAACGCTACAGTTCAATAACACCCAACTCAGTGCCTTCTGTTTTTGTGTAACACGTACCACCGGCAAACCAGTTTACGCTTATGCAACGTCTAGTTTTAAATTATTTCACGTCAGCCCCACCCCTTGCCATGTAAACCTTACCAGTCTCACAAAGATCCCCTGTGTATCCTACTCGACAAATACATGAGTAGTTGTTGACACCATCTACGCATGATCCACCATTAGCACACGGGTTTGGAACACATTCGTCTACATCTAAAACAACAGGAGAGAATTCTCAGTTGATCTTATAAACCAATTATTCGATCACAGATAACAGCAAATTCTACCGGAATCACCAAAACGTAAGCTTGACCAGTGTGACATTTTTTCCCAGGGTACCGT
>NC_090872.1:48322742-48327742 GCF_036669935.1 Montipora foliosa
CATTTACGGTTTTCAATAATCTTTAGTCGAGATTTGCGCCAAACCGAGGCGCACCGGTTAATGGGACGACTAACAATGGCGTCCCAGAAACCGGCGCACCGCGGGGGAGCAGACGGGAAATCAACAAGGAGAGAGTAAATCTTCTTGCAAGACAGATCGTCAGGGAGGGAGCTATGATGGTCAAAAACATCGTGAAAAGCCGAAAGGCACTTGCGATAAATAGAGAGGGTTCAGAGGAAACCGGAACGGAAATGGAGGCGAAGGAAAAGCGAACGTCCAGTTTAGCCAGACGGTTGCCAAGAAAGTAACGTGCCAGGTAATGCCACTTCTGGTCACCAAAGTTATCTCGTCAGCTCGCAAAACAGGAAAGGCGTAAACTAGTGCACTTGGAAAGAAAGTCGACAACGTTGAGGCCGCCCAGCTTCAAGGGGGCACAGCAACGCTGCCGGCTCACATTTTCCATTTTCCATTCAAGACCCGAGTGAGGACACCGCCCAGGTCCTCCCAAAAAGCAAGGTAGAATTATGTTGGCAGACCATCAGAGCCTGGCGATTTGCCAGTCTGGAGACCATTTAAGGCAGTCAAAAGTTCATCTTCTGTAAATTCACCCTCACAGCTCAAACGTTCAGAATCAGAAAGAGAGAAATCCAGGCCACCAAGAAGTTCAGACTGGATATGAAGATCCAGAGCATCTCTTGTGAATAAATTCTTGTAAAAATCGACAAGAATTGATTCGATGTCACCCTGCGCTGTCTTCTCCACGCCAGCGGCGTCGGAAAGGCAGTCAAAGGAATTCTTTTCGGCCCTCTTTTTCTCAAGGCGAAAAAAGTATCTGGTCGGTTTCTCACCCTCCTCGAACCACTTAGCGCGTGATCGGATCATAGCGCCCTCGGCCTCACGGGAGACAAGAGAAGCAAGGGCACTTTCAAGGTTCCTAATTTCGGACGCAACGGAAGAAGCGCCGTTAGCGAAACGCCTTTTAGCAGAGATTAAACAATTGGTCAGTCGATTCCGTTCACGATTAGCCAATTTACGCTTCTGAGAGCAAAAGTTGATGCAGAAATTACGGATGCCAGATTTTAGATGATCCCACCACGCGCCAAGAGATTCGAAGCAAGCAAAGCGCCGCTTCTGTTCCCTAATGAAGTTTGACATTTCATTTTTAAAGCAAGTATCAGATAAAAGACTACAGTTAAACTTCCAAATACCGTTTCGAGGGCAAGAGAAATTATTAAGGGACAGGTTCAAGGAGATAAAATCATGGTCGGAAAAAACGCAAGGCAAGACATCAGAAGCTGACACATGAGAGACGAACGCGCAAGAGATCAAAAAGCGATCAATCCGGGAGGCCTGCGTATGGCTAGGATTCGCCCAGGTATACGAAACCCTACTGGGGTTCCGTTTGCGCCAGATGTCGATAAGCGAGTTATCAGCTAACAACGTCTGAAAGACAGCCTTATCAGGCAAAGAGACATTAGAACGCGACAAGCGATCGAGCAGTTTATCGACGCAATTGAAATCGCCAGCAACGATGCGAACAGGCGACAAGAAAAAATTGTGTAACTCTTGAAAAAACGTCTTGCGCTCTGAAACGGTATTTGGGGCATAATTCAATGCGGCCCCAATAGCACCAATGCGCTAATGATCCTCCCATCAGAATCGAAGACAAAGCGAGAGACTGAGCCTTGAAAGGTGGGGGAGACAAGTAGTCCAACGCCGGATGACCTGCCTCTCTCAAAGGACCAAATGCATTCCCCGGGCCAGTTTCGCGAAAATCGTCGGCTTGACGTTTACAAGACACATGAGTCTCTTGGATCAAAAAAAGATCGAAATTCAGACGAGACAATTCATGTAAAAAACGATCACGTTTAGTGGGCGTAACTAGCCCACGGGCATTTAGGGAAAGTAGCCTCAACATTGGTGCTATCGACGCCGCTTAACAGTAGTGAACCCATCATTCGCGGGTCCTCGAGCGCTCGCGATCATTGCCACGCTCGGCACGCGGCTCGAGCCGGCGCTTCCGGTCCCGAGCGCGAGCGGGAGAACCGCCCGGAGCATCGCGACCAGAAGCACCGCGCTCAGGCGAGCCAGAGCGAGGCTCCCTACGAGACGTTCAAGACCCCGCAGACTCAGAAGACTCTTCTAGAGGTATGCTACCAGATTGTGTTTCAGGGATGACCTCCGGAGAGGGCAAGTCGCCATCATCAGTAAGGACTGGGTCTTGAACAGGAACAGGCCCACCAGCAGCCTCCCCACCAACAGGGGCAGGAATCTCCGGCTGGGGGAGAGGAGACGCAGCTCCCGCCGGAGGCGAGGACGCAGGCGGCTCTGGGGGAGCAGCAATGGTCTTCGTAACATCAGCGTAGGTGAAAGCACGAGGAGGGTGTGTGATATTGACACTGAGCAGCACAAATGGACAGTCACCTCAAAGATGATCTGGAGAAAGGCACACGGAGCAGAGACGAGGAGAGGAACAGTTACGCGAATGGTGGCCTGACAATTGAGGCATCGAATAGTCGTGAATGAGTTTGTCAAATGCCCCAAGCCGCCACAGCGGCGGCACGTCTTCGGATGGCCAGGGTTCAGATTCTAATCGCCTCGCCCGCGATGAGGACAGATGACGGAATTGATGTGCGTAGACGCATACGGGCCGTTCGCACTCCATTCTCGATGCCATCGCTAACTCGATCAGGCCTAAAAGACAAAACTTTACCGTAGCGCAATAGATGGCCTAAAATAACAGAATCCGGCATTTCGGGAGGAGCCTCATGATCCTTTACTATGACCACCCGGTTGTCGCAATCACCAGCGAAGACCTGACAGCCAGAAATAAATAAATAAGTGGAACCGATAACTTTGCTCTTAGCAAGAGCATTATTGAAGGTGACGACGACCCAGGAACCACTGGAGTTACGGCGCTGAATAGCGGTAATAGAGTCAACATCGACACCAATAGCATCAAGACCGGTAATGATCTCCTGGCTCGTACATGTGGTGTCCACAGAGAAGTAGACAGACAAGTCCTGGTTAAGGTGGACGGACGTACCATCGTTTTGCCAATACCACGTTGATGCCAGAGCAACAGAAAAGACAGCACCATTATCTCTTAGGTCGCGTATCACTTGTGGGACGTTGCAATCAGAGGCAGTGGAAAACAAGGACGGTTGACGGGTATATTCAAAAGGATGTATATTCAAAACTTACTGACCATCATATGTACTTATTACGTAACAGTGCTCACCCAAAGCATTGTACTGAGGCAATCCCATTTGGAGTTGCCACCCGGAATCGCAGAAACTGTTCAGCCATTGAAAAATTTGACCAACGTAGTGATGAATACCAGACATATCTCGTTGAGAGAGGTTATAATCTAGCGGAAGTCAATAAGCAATTTTTAAGGGCAAAAGATCTATCCAGGGAGGACTTACTCGCCTCGAAACCGAAAGACAAAAAAATCGTCTTTCCTCTTGTAGTCGACTATAACCCTCATCTACCAAACATCAGCAAAATCATCAAATCATTTAGTCATCTTATTTATGAATCGCCATTGCTATCCCAGATTTTCCCAAAGGGGTCAATTATTCCTTCTTATCGAAGACCCTAAAACATAAAAGAGATTCTAGCAAGGCCTAAAAAAACCCATTACAGTAATAATACTCCCGTACGATGTTTTAAATGTAAGAACAAATATGATCTATGCAAACATTATCTTGTTGAAAATAAGATCTTTCACAGCGCCTGTACAGGCCGTTTTTACTCCATTAGACAGGATGTACATTGTAGGTCGAAGAATGTCATCTATTTAGTCAACTGTAAAACATGCAAGATTCAATACGTGGGTTCAACATCGAATGAATTCAAGGTCAGATTTCGGAATCACAAATCGGCTATGTTGACCAACAAGGCCACGTGTGAATTGGCCGTCCATTTCAACAGAAAAGAACATCACATGTCTGACTTTGGGTTCATTTTTATTGAAAAAATTGTTAATGACACTACTGATGATATAGACAAGGTTTTACTCACAAGAGAGGCCTTTTGGTGCGCACAGTTATGCACCCTCCAACCTTACGGCTTGAACAAAAGATCCGATTTTAATTCCAAAAATAGAATAAGGTTTAATTAATCATTCACTGGAGTAATTGTGCAACCAGTTGGGCTTTTTTTCACTTACGCTGTGCAGATCGACATTCTCACAGGCCCTGTTCAGGGATTCTATTACTTTTTACAGCCCCTGGGCGGGGTTCTGTTGTTTTTAGTACTGGCGTGGTTCCAGAGGCTTTCTCTTGGGATCTTGTTTTGCGCTCATCATATGGCCACCTTATTGCATGATTTACAAAGTCCTGTTGTTTATTTTAAATTATTAGTTTCGATGTCTGGTGATTAACGCCTTTTTCGGAATAGAGCTAACTATTTCTTATCTCACGTATTGTCCACTTAATGAATTCTAACAGCACATATTACGTGACATATTATTGTGATTTTTTATAACTTTTTTTGTAATTTTAAACATTTTACACCTTTTGGTTCATGGTTTTGTATCAATAGCGCAAGTTCAGTTGTACCAGGTATTTTTAGTTTTTAGTTTTTAGCGTGTACTGAAGAAGCCCGAAGGGCGAAACGTTTACACGAGATTAAAATATACTAGACCTATGAGAAGTTTGCCAGCGACTCATTTTTTCATATATATATATATATATATATATATATATATATATATATATATATATACACCCGTTTTCAAAAACGTTGCAATTTCAAAGTATATATGATATATATATATATGTCTTTTGTTTTCTCATCAGAAAGGTGAGACACGAACCATGTGTATTTCACGCTGAAGGAATAATGCGTTTTTCTTCTAACAAAAATAATATTAAAAAATTGACGAGACAAGTTCAAAGGAAAAGCAACTTTTATTTCCTGTACGGAAGCAGTCCTTCTCAATGCAGCTCCATATAGCTTGGATTTTCGCTGGCGTACCATAGAGCTGCCCTTTG
>NC_090872.1:48342742-48357742 GCF_036669935.1 Montipora foliosa
ATTGGACCGAAAATTCTATTTGAACGCTAACAAATGCAGACCAAGCAAAGAACTGATTTTGTTAGCTTGCTTTATGCGAAACAAATATTGATGCAAAAGTAAATAAATAGTGATACAAAGTTTTTGGGAAGAGCAACATTTATGACATGAAAACAATATTAATTTTTAACCCCCAATATAAAAAGTTACGATCAGCGACAAACATTTTGGGAGATTTTTGCTATTGTACTTTTGGCTGCACAAGTAAAAGCGCAAAATCGAAAGTGACATCGGATTCAACGGGCGCCGTGCTGAAGTTACCGCGGCGTGTTTTAATACTCGCGAAACAGTGAAGCATCTGTGTCAAATCATCATTTGACACAGATACCGGGTTTTTGTTTTTGTTACTTTTCTTTTTCTTTCAAGTTTTATAAAGTTTGACAAGAAATGTGCGAATTCAACACAAAGATCACAATCGCCCAACTCTTCAGGTTGACAGTCAAAACTTTACTCTCCAAGACGAGGTTATTTATCGCCAGGTAATTCCATTGTTTTGGGGATAGCAGCTACTTTATTATTCATCAGTGTCAGATTTTTTTTGCCGATTTTGGGGGTCATTTTGTTGAAACTCAAGCAAGCTTCCAACAGACCTGTTTATTTTCGTTACACTATACTACAAAAATGCTCCCGTATCACATTTCAACACACGTATGCAAATTTGTTAAGTTCGAAAATTACACAACATGATATTAAAGTTCACAAAGGCTGGAAATATCTCGGCAAAATCCTTTTCCAGCGAAAAATTAATCGAAACAAACAACATATTTACTATTAGAGGCCAAAAAACCTTCCTATTTCAATTGCGTGCGTGCGTGCAAACAAGAGATGCAATTAAATACATTTTTGACAGTTCACATCAAACCCTTTTCGACTCGGACCTTGACAGTAAATAATGAAGCACAAAAGCGACAACAACTTTCATTCAAATAATTCTTCACTGTCACATTTCCAAATATTTTACACCTTTGCAGAGTTGAGTACAAAATACTGATAAATGTAAATTGTCAGACAACTAAGATACGACTTGAGTAAACACTGTGATGCATTCTTGTAGGCGTTCGATTCCTCCTTCAATGTTAATTTGCTAAATCCATAAAAAATTTGCTATTTGATTTCCGTGTTTTATATAATACCAAGTTAGTAAAATATTAGGAACAAAGCTCACTTGATACCCGAAGGCGAAAAATGAACTTGTTGTCGAAGACCTTTACTCGTCGCTTAAAAAATCCAGATAGTTAGTTTTTCAGCGCTGTCTTGCTCATCTAATTGACGATCCATTCTTGAGCTCCATGAGGGTATATTTTGTTTAAAGATCAACTAAAACGCCATTCACGTCAATGACTTATTAGTGAAATTTTCAATTGTTATACCGGAAGACTGTGCAGAGTTGAGAACCGCTAAATACAAATTGAGAGACAACTGAGATAACAGATCCACTATATGGATTCCTTCTCTGTCTTTGTTGAACCCATACTGAGTTACCAGAGAACTGTTCATTTGGTTTCAGTGTTGTACAAAACACCACACTTGGCAAAATTTTAGGAAGACAGCTCACTTTGATTACGGCTCGACGGGCGACAGATTGTTGTCGAAGTCCATTACTCGTCGCTTTTAACATTCGACAACATTTAACATTGTCTGTCTTGTTCAGTATCCAATACGCTTGCCATTATTGAGCTTCTTAAGGGTACATTTTGTTCAAAGATCCACTAAAACGTCATTCGCGTTTCATGACTTTAGACGCTATTGCCGGTTAAGTTAATCGTTCTACTGTGTCTACCAGAGAAATCTACGCATTTCCCACTACCCTCTCGATCCTAAGAAAATACGCGAAGAAGGCTCTATGCACAAAGACACCACTTAGCAGGGGATTGACAGGCAAGACTTTTACCGACACGGAAAAAAATAAAAACGAAAAATAAAAAAAACCACGAAATTAAAGACACATTCCGACTGGGTTTTGCCATACTGGCAACCCAGTAATAACGGCTTGGCTGATAACTTTACCAGAATACGGTGTTATAATAATAAAAGCCACCACGAAGATTGTTGACATCACGGACCCAAAAGGTTTCTGTCTCACTGTCTGCATTGCCATTCGCGACACTGCGTTCGCAACTTTGATCACAACAAAAGGTGATTTTCAGAATCATAACGTCGCTTCAGCGTGAACGTAACACGCTTTGGCTGAAACCAGGCGGCTGTTGCGGTATCGATGAAGCGCGTGCGGAAGTAAATACTCGTTACTCCAAAACGGTCTCCCCTTTTTTACTTTTAATGTTGACTTTTTGCTTTAGCGTGGGATTAGGAGACTAAAGGGTCATTTGTTTGGAATCTGGTGTCCAGTTTTTCCGTTTTTTTGGTTAATTATTATGTAGAGACGAGTTAACCAGTAAAGTGAGGTCCAGCTTGTCAAGTGCGACCCATCGAGTAAAATCTGATGTAAATGGGAAATGATCTGATTTATCAATGAAGGAAACAAACTAAAATGTAGCGCCATGGTAGAAATCTTGGATAAATAGCCCCTTGAGAAGACATGTGGTTACTAGCAATGTACTGAATCCAGAGAGATTGAAGAAAATAAAAGGGAATCGAGAAACATTGGCTTCTGAGCTGACATGTTGATCATGCAACTTCTTTCCATCACAAGTGTAAGCGTGCACTAACAACATCTAACAGCTTTGCAAACAAAAGTTGAAAGCTGAAGTTAACCCCTGTCCGGCGGGGTTACTCTATCAAATGCGAACCAAGCAAGATACAGATTTTGTTAGCTTGCTTTATGCAAAACAGATATTGATGTAAAAGTAAATAAATATGGATACACAGTCTTTAAGAAGAGCAGAAGGAAGTTTCAGGACTGTCGATCGAGAATAAAATATTTTGCCATCGGTAACAAAATTTACGACATGAAAACAACATTAATTTTGAACCACGAATATAAAAAGTTACCATCAGCGAAAAACATTTTGGGAGATTTTGGTTGTTTTGTTGTAATTGTACTTTTGGCTCCACCGAGTAAATCGCACATCGAATTCAGCGGGCCAGTGATTAAGTTACCGCGGCATGTTTAATCGCGAAACAATGAAGCATCCGTGTCAATTGATGCCAAGATACCAGGTTTTGTATTTGTTAGTTTTCTTTTTCTTTCAATTGTTATAAATTTTGACAAGAAATGTGCGAATTCAACACAAAGATCACGATCGCCCAACTCTCAGAGGTTGACCATTGTTTCTGGAAAATCAAAAATTTACTCTCCAAGACAAGGTTATTTATCACCAGGTAATTCCATCGTTTTGGTAATAGCAGCTACTTTATTATTCATCAGCGTCACAATCTTTTGCCGATTTTGGGGGTCATTTTGTTGAAACTCAAGCACGCTTCCAACAGACCTGTTTATTTTCGTGACTTATGCGTTACCACAAAAATTCTCCCCGTATCACATTTCATCACCAGGCGCGTAGCGTGGTCATTTTTTCAAGTACGCACAAGTACATATGATCTAGAAACCTAAGTAAACTGAGCGAAAAATACTGCGTTCTTTATTTCTTGTCGAAATAGTTGTGTGAATAAAAGCAAAGAACAAAGCCTCTTGCCCTTATTTTCAGCAAACTTGGCGCAAACAAAACATTGTTTGGGTTGTGTTAGCGTGGCTGGAATTGTCAAGAACGTTCTTGGAACGTCGCTCCTTGGAACGTCGCTCCTTTGCAACTTCGGCTTTTTGTTGCACGCTGGCCAAACAACACTGCATTGTTAGTGCAAAAAAGGTACAATGCAAAAATAAATTAGAACATGGTGTAGCTTGTGTTTTAGTTTTTAGAATTTAATCAAAGTGGTGCTTTCATCATGTTAAAAAATAGAAACAATTGCCAAAAATTTCAAAATGTTCTGATGACTTCAAGTACGCACGTGCGTATATGCGTATAGGACGCTACGCGCCTGATCACATGTATGCAAATTTGCTGAGCTCGAAAATTACACAACATGATAAATTTACAAAAGCTGGAAATTTCACAGAAATATTTTCCAGCGAAACATTTATTGAAACAAGCAACATATTTGTTATAAGAGGCAAGAAACCCTTCCTATTTCAGTTGCGTGCGTGCAAGCGAAACACACAATCACAAAGCATATGCAACTAAATAAATTTCTGACAGTTGACATCAAACCCTTTTCGAAAGAACCTTGACCGTAAATAATAAAGCACAAAAGAGACAACAAGCTTTCATTCAAATAATTTTTCACTGTCACGTTTCCAATTTTTTTTAACCTTTGCAGAGTTGAGTACAAAATGAATGTTACTTGCCAGACAAACACTGTGAGACACACAACATAGATCACAGATCTACTTGTGGTGTTCGATTCCTTCTCTGTCTTTGTTGAACCCCTAAGTTACCAGAGAAATTTCCATTTGGTTTCAGTGTTGTACGTAACACCACCTTGGCGAAATATTAGAAGTACAGCTCATTTTGATTTCGGCTCGACGGGCGAAAGATTCACACTGTCGAAGTCCATTAATCGTCGCTTTTAAGATTCCAGATCTTCATGTTTCACCGCCTGTCTTGACGTTCCATTCTTGAGCTGCATATGGGTATATTTTCTTTAAAGATATACTAAAACGCCATTTGCGTTACAATGACTTTCGACGCCATTACAGGTTAATTGTGAAGAGCAAGCTACGCATTACCCCAGCCCCCTCAAACCTAACAAAATACACACAGAAGACTCTATGCACAAAGACACCACTTAGCAGGGGAGAGACAGGCAAAACTTTTCCCGACACGGAAAAAAACAACAAAAAAACCCACGAAACTAGACCCTCCGTGAGGTTACACTGGATTGCCTGTGGTACGTGCACTGTTCCAAACAATTTTTTTCAAGGTCATTAAGAAGTCATACCAGAAGAGGCCCTTTGGCTCACAGGTCCTCACGCGTTCATACGACGAAACAGATCTGTCCTTGCGTAATATGTAGCTCTAACAGTGCACGATATTGTTTTGGTATTGTCTATCAAGGTAAATAGTCTGAGAAGACATGTGGTTACTAGCAAAGTACTGCACCCAGAAAGATTGAAGAAAATAAATGGGAAGTGAGAAACATTGGCTTCTGGGCTAACATGTTGATAAACTTCTTTTCACCACAAGTTTAAGCGTGCCCTCTGAGCATCTGACAGCTTTGTAATACCAAAGTTCACTGAGGTTAATCCTATTCGGCGGGGTTAGTGTCTTGATGGGAGACCAAAATAATATACCCCTCATAAAACACAAGCATCGGACCGAAAATACTATTAACGCTAACAAATGCAAACTCAGCAAGGTACAGATTTTGTTAGCTTGCTCTATGCAAAAACAAATATTGATGCAAAAGTAAATAAATATTGATACACAGTTTTTAGAAAGAGCAGAAGGAAGTTTCCAGGACGATCGCTCGAGAATAACATATTTACGACATGAAAACAACATTAATTTTGAACCGTGAATATAGAATATAAACATTTACGATAAGCGACAAACATTTTGGGGGATTTTTGCAACGTTCAATTTTGTTATTGTACGTTTTGGCTGCACAAATAAATCGCAAAATCGAAAGTGACATCGCCGGAATTCAGCGGAGGCCGTGATGAAGTTACAGCGGCATGTTTACTCGCCAAACCGTGAAGTATCTGTGTCAAAGCATAGGACCGAAAATTATATTTTAATGCTATCAAATGCGAACCAAGCAAGATACAGATTTTGTTAGCCTGCTTTATGTAAAACAATTGATGTAAGAGTAAACAAATATGGATACACAGTTTTTAAGAAGAGCAGAAGGAAGCAGGAAGGAAGTGTTCCACTTTGAAAGTGAGCTATTCGTGCATGCCAAATTTGGAGAGAAAAATCAGCGCCCACAACAAGTCCTCCCTCGTGAATAACTCTCAAGCACAACAAAAATCATGCAATTGCAGAGACAAACTCTCTTGTCCGTTAAGTGGTGATTGCTTAATCCAAAACGTGGTCTACCAAGCAACAGTTGAAAGCGCCATGGGAGAGGAAACATATATCGGGCTTACCGCGAACCAATTCAAAACAAGATTCCGAAACCACACGGCTTCATGTAGAAATAAGAACAAAAGGAACGCAACGGAGTTGAGGAAACACATCTGGTCCCTAAAGGACAGCAAAACGGAATTTGCTATAACCTGGAAAGTACTGGCTCGCGCCAGACCTTATTCAAACGTAACAAAGAGATGTAATCTTTGCATAACGGAAAAATTTTTCATCATCTGTAAACCGGGAGGAGGCACCCTGAACAAAAGAAACGAACTGGCGAGTGCGTGCCGGAACGCAGCCAAATATTTGATAAGGAATGCTTGAACCATCAACTTATAAAAGGAAAGTTAGCCAGGCAATGTTTTATGCACCTAACGAGAGAGGACCATCAGGCCCTTTCGAAACAGTTCTGTAGTGTTTTAATGTTTTCATTTTTCCTTTCCTACGCAAGTAATTATAAAGCTCCACGATTGTAGAGCACTCTTCGACTCAAAGATAAGGTTTTCACGTTTCTATATATATTCTTTCATAACCTTGAAAGCTTTCATAACCTTGAAAGATCACAAACCTGAATTTCACGACCATCCAACATGCCGCCTTATCAACCCCTCCAAATCCGAGATTGGTGTAATTAGTAAGCGCATTTTAGACGAGATCAACACCACCATAATCCAAAAGACACAAATCAATCAGTGGAAAAATACGACCAGCGTACTGAACTGGTTCAACGCCCTACAGCACAAAGAAAACCTCTCATTCATATGCTTTGATGTATGTGACTTCTACCCCTCTATCACGGAAAAACTGCTTGCCAAAGCACTCGACTTCGCCAATAACTACAGACCCATCAGTGCCGACGAGAGAGAAATCATTTTCCTCTCCAAGCAATCTCTACTGTTTTCCAATGACTGCCCTTGGGAGAAAAAATCCTCTGCCAGCCGATTCGACATAACAATGGGATCTTTCGATGGCGCTGAAACATGCGAACTAGTGGGTTGTTATTTATTGTCCTGTCTAACCAAAAAGTATGGCAACAGCATCGGCCTGTATAGAGACGACGGTTTGGCAGCTTTTAACTCAAACCCTCAACAGATCGAAAGAATCAAGAAGGGCTTCTGCCAAATTTTCCGAGAAAACGACTTAAAGATCACAGTCGAAGCAAACATCACTAAAGTAAATTTCTTAGACGTCACCCTTGACCTCCAATCTGGAAAGCATTATCCCTACACAAAAGAAGGAAACATCCCACTCTACGTTCACAAGAAATCCAATCATCCCCCATCCATCCTAAAGAACATACCGGAATCCATAAACAAGCGCCTCTCAGAAATTTCTTCCGACAAAGAATCATTTAATAAAGCGAAAGAAACCTACCAAGATGCACTCAACAAGAGCGGCTACGTATATAATCTAACC
Organism: Montipora foliosa; assembly: GCF_036669935.1. Classification (NCBI taxonomy): domain Eukaryota; kingdom Metazoa; phylum Cnidaria; class Anthozoa; order Scleractinia; family Acroporidae; genus Montipora; species Montipora foliosa. The sequence goes on from NC_090872.1 coordinate 48,350,224, forward strand.
TACAGAAAAACAACTCCAGAAACCAAACACCGCAAGAATAGGCCTAGAAACATCACCTGGTTCAATCCTCCGTACAGCCAAAACGTCAAAACAAAAGTTGGAAAGTGTTTCCTCACCCTAATCGGCAAGCACTTCCCAAAATCACACCCTTTGCACAGAATTTTCAACCGGAACACTCTCAAAATTAGTTATAGCTGCATGAGCAATGTAAAAACAATTATCTCCAACCAAAATAAAGCCGTCATTAACAAGTCATCAAATCCACCCGCTCAAACTATCAACACTTGCAACTGCCGTGACAAAAGATCCTGCCCTCTAGACGGAAAGTGCAACCCATTAGTTAAGACAAGAATATGATCACACTTTGTGGGGTAAAGGGGTAGGGGATTAAGCACTCCAGTCGCAGAATAGCTGACATAACATGTTGGTCTAATGCTAGTATTATGTAACAAAGAGAGGGTTTAGGGATGGACCAGGGTTCAATCTTTGTCGGTTAGTATTCAATGTATGGTGGGGTCATACATGTTATATTAGATTGCAATACCTATGAGAAAAACTAACCGTGAAAAGGGCTTTTAAACAGTGTAAACACCTTAAAATTTAAAATTTACAAGTTTCTTAATGGACAAGATATGAGTAATCATAGATGTTCAAGGATTTAAATATTATTCTAAAAGTTTACTTTATTTTTATTGTACTTATCGATTTGTTATGGTTTTTTAATATGTGTTTATAATTATAAGTATATTTTATATTTTATTACACATGGGTTAATACCAGATGGTCTTTTTGGACCATCTGATCCATCACTGCAGGTTAAATAAAGTATTATTATGATTATTATTATTATTATTATTATTATTATTATTATTATCGTTCAATCGATGTTGAAAAAAACCATCACATGAGATGCGTTGGGAACTTATTCTGTTAACCAAAGAAACGTGTCGCATTGCATAACACAAGCCATGTGCCTTAAAATTTATGCAAGTAGTGAATGATTCTTTAATTGGGTGTGGTTAAAGGGTTTTTGTGTCTTTTAGTTTTTTTAAAGTTGTATTTGAATGGTTTGATAGCCAGTGATCGATCGATTCCGAATACGGGTTCAATATTCTGGATTTCGGATTCTGAATTCCAGTTTCCTGCATTCCTGATTTTTCCAACCTGGCTTTATTTTTGTGGTAGTGCACTGTAGGAAAGTAAATTTTTGACTTTGCAGAAACAATGATCAACCGCAATTGTTTGGCGATTCTGATCTTTGTGTTGAATTCGCACATTTCTTGTCAAACTTTATTACAATTGAAAAAAAAAATAATAACAAAAACAAAAACCCGGTATCTTGCCATCATTTGATCACGGCGCCCGCTGAATTTGAGGTCACTTTCGATTTTGCAATTTACTTGTGCAGCCAAAAGAACAATAAAAGAATTGAACGTGGCAAAAAATTTCCCTCCTGTTTTTCGCTGATGGTTTTATTTTATATTCGCAGTTCAAGATTTATGCTGTTTTCATGTCGTAAATTTTGTTGCTGATGGCAAAATATTTTATTTTTGAGGTCACCCATCCAGACACTAACCCCGCCGCACAGGCTTTTGTATTACAAAGCTGTTAGATACTCAGAGTGCACGCTTAAACTTGTGGTGAAAAAGAAGTTGTGAGGGAACTTGAAAATGATCAACATCTCAGCCTCGAAGCCAATGTTTCTCCATTCCCTTGCATTTTCTTCAATATTTCTGGGTGTAGTATTTTGCTAGTAACCACATGTCCTCTCAGGGGGCTATTTACCTAAGGCATCTACCATGGCACTTCAATGATATACGGTACCAAAACAATATCATGCGTGGGATACGGCGTTAAAATTTTTCTCCCAAGTCCTCCGATTTACGTCACAAGATAACATGTATGGTTTACGTTGCTTGCAACAATGGTGTCGTGTTCTTCCGACAAGTTATCGCCAAAGAAAAATTCATTGAAAGACGTGCAAGGATATATACATGGTGTTTCTGATGTCAAAACACCAGCCAAGCCCAATTAGACAAGGTATTTTGACTTTATTTTGCAAGAAGGAGAAGAGGAGAGGCGAGTTGTTTGCTTCAATGCAAACAAGCATGATGAAGTGAAACAGCAGGAGAAATCGAAGCTTCCAGTTCATCTCTCAACCATGAGCCCGCAAAAACGAAGACATGGAGAGGGAATGGAATACAAAATGAACAAATTCTCAAGGATTACACCGGCAAAGAATCTGCCCTTCCAGTGGAAAGAGAGGGCACAGTCATCCCAAGGTACAATCAAGGAAATCCTAGAGAACAAAAGCAATGGCGAGGTCGTGGCACTTAAGGCAAAGGTTTTGTCTGAGTCCGAGGTTTCAAGTGTACATTCACATGTGATGAAGAAGGAGCTGTCTAAGTGCGATGTGACTGTTGAAGATGCATCTGGTGCGATCACAGTGATACTTTGGGAAAACCTAATTGAGCAAGTGTTTGTGGATCGTTCCTTTTACTTTCAAGGACTGAAGGTTAACTGTTTCAACAAGAAACAACTTAGTTCAACTAAGTGCACTAAAATAGACATATGTGACGATATTGCAGTATCCCTAGAATCCGGTGTTGCAGCTTAGAAGTTAAAACCAAGGGAAAAGAGCAAAAAATCTATCACCGGAAGTGTTTTTGCTGCTGATGTTAGAAAATCTTTTATTTGCATCAACTGCAAATCTAAGATAGGTGACATTGACGAGAAAAGTGCACTTAAGTGTCTCAATTGTAACCTCAAGATGCGAAAGTCAGATATGATCTGCAGCAGCACCGCAAACGTGGTCATTAAGAATGAGGATGGTGAAAATGCTGGACGTTATTATTGTCCTCATTCAGCGATGCAAGACCTCTTTCAGAAAACATCCAGTGCAGATGGTTACACAATTGACAAGGATGCATCAAAGCTGTCAGCTGATGTCATGGAGGACACTCTTCTCAATGCACCCAAGTTAACATTTGATGTGTTCAGTGAAGAGAAAGTAATCAAGTCTATTGAACTTTGCTATTAGGTTTTTTTTGGTTAAAATATAGGACTAATATTCATCAAAGAGTAGCTGATGTTATGTTTGACACTGTTCTTAATGTACTGAAGTTAGCATTTTTAGAGACGTGAAATAATATTTTTATTGATTTTTGTAAAAAGAGGCTGTTATTGTTGAAGATTGTTGTTATAGAAGAGACATGCGAAAAAATATTTTTATTAATTTTTGTAAAAAGAGGCTGTTATTGTTGAAGTCTTTTTGACACTTTTATAAATTTTCTTTGTTGAAAAAAATATTTCTTTACTCTGTCATTCTATGGTACATGTTCATATTCCAAGGCCCAATAATGGAAGATGCATTGCAGATACAGAATTGTAGGAGTTGGCAGAGGGGTAACGGGCACATTGCATAGGAAATGCAATTTTTTCCCATGGTAAAATCATTAAACATATTACATTGAACTACACAGTATTGTTGTTTTTGAAGAGAAAATTTTTCAATAAATGTAATTGTTGTTCCGAAGTTACTGTATAATTATTGATCTACATTTCTTGTACATAAGAGGGTTTTTTTGGATATAGAAATTGTAAATCAAAGCATTATGTTGGTAATTACGATTAATGACAGAATTTTAAAATCTTTCCTATTGTACAAATTCTTAGGCAAGTAAATAATTCATAGATTTGGTAAAACCACCAGCTAATTTGTTATAGTGAAAAGACTGTACGGGGGGCTTTTAAGTGAAATTTGATAATCAATCAGGGATTACAGAGCAGAACAGTGATATAAGATCTTGATTTCAGACAAGAAAATGTTATAATCCACAACAAAGGTTATGAGTTGCATAAAAATGAAGTTGGAGATCAATAAAATGCTTGACTTTCCTATAGTTCATGCATTTAAAGTGTTATAATACATTTTTTCACAGTCTGTTATTATGTCAGGGAGTCTATACAGAGAAGAAAGCAAGCAAACAAAAAGCCCAGATGGTATTTCTAGTTAACAGTGCTTTATTGGAAGGTTGTTATATAAATTACCGGTAATCTGGTGGAATATTGCATGACTATCATCGTTTTTCACTCAAAAATGCACCAAGTGTGATGACAGCAACAAGAAGAAATTCTATACAATGTTTGTCAACATGTGTAAATATGCAGGAAAGAAAACTTGACAGTCAAACATTCGAATAGATGTACCGGTACATCATTTCAATTGGTATCCCTGATAGAGAAGTAGTAAGTTTACTTTAGACATTTACATGTAGCTACTACTATATCATGAGGTATGTACATTATACACTCACTTTTGTTTGTTTTCATCTCTATAATGCTATTGAGGTTTTATGATGCTCTGTAAGTATTCCAATTCTCTTGTGGTGTCAACAACAGTTCTTACTTTCTATCCACTTTTTTCTTGGCTCCATTCATCTTATTTCACAACAGTACAGCATGAGGAGTTTACTTTGTCACTGAATTTCCAAGGAGATGGTGAGGTCTACTGAAGTTTTTTGTTGGTATACTCGTACAGTAATGGCTGGAGTTGTAAAATGAGTTTCCAACTTTGTAATTATATGCTGTTGAGATAGTCATTGATAGAGTTGTGTGCAGTAATGTTCCTTTTGTTCTTTTTGTTTTCAGAGTTGGTGTTTGAGGAAAACTGGTATAGCTATCTGTAGTAGTCACATTTCCATGGGGTAAGCACTTGATTACTTGTGGTCTTGACATTTCCCAATGAAGTGTTTCAGTTTGTTGCAGCTGTAACCTGATTTACAGACATAGCAACACCAAGTGCGTTGTTACCATCTTGTTTTTGTCACTTGCAAAATCATTGTGGTTGCAAATACTGCAGAGGCGATGTCGTTTCCATTCTTGTCAGTTGTTAACAGTACGAAATGCACATACCTATAACACACACATTAAAAAAAGGGTTACAATGTAACTTACAAGTGCACAAATAAACTTAATATATTTAATCATCTCGTTGTATTATTTTGCATGCTCCACCCTTTTTTTTCCCTTATGCCCCCTGCAAATGGAAATCAGTAACTTACCTTGTTCTGTATTGTGCTTGAGGTTGGATTTGTCATTTTCAGTGGTTTGTGGGAAATAATGTAGTAGTTTTCCATCCTAACATCCAAAGATGCATTTTCTTAGACTTCTGTATGAATTTGCTTAACTTTGGACGATATTCTATATATTTTTAATTCTTTTATCAATTACTTTAATTACTTAGTGTAAATATTAGTGTAATTTAGTGAGGGTCACTGGGTTATCAGTTGTTCATACTGTCATGTGCTACCCTTGTTAAATGAAGTCACTACTACTACTAAATCTCTGTATTTTATTATGCAAATTATAGCTATATCTATGCAAGGTATCTTTTTGTTTTTCCTTTTCTTTATGAAAAAGTAACTTTTCAGTTATGGTCTTGTAGGTCTCACATTCTGTATCGCTGCGGTTCAGGTGTATAGGCAAATTTATCTACATAATAATATATTTACACAGCTTGAAGCGAAATGTATATAGGCTTGTGATCAATATAGTATGACTGCAGTGTGCCAGCAGATTGCACCTGTTGTGGTATATTTGTATAAATGTGATCTATTTGTGTTCGGTGGTCAGTAGTATACTGGTTAATCAACTGTGTGTACTCTCTGTTTGTGATTAGAAATGCTCTGAGAGCTCTTTGTTCCGCAGTTTCCTGCATCAAGTTAATATTGAAATCTCCAAGTAATATTGAAGGAATTGTAGGTTCTGTCAATACTGACTTATGGAGATGAGTAAGAGCCTCAATCAATTGTAAAATTCTAACAGTTTTTGACTGATAGATACCCACCACATGAATATTTGGAACTGGATGGCTAAGAACTGTTACAGTAATTTCCACATTATTTACATTAAATCTGTATGGAATTTCAGTACAATTTAAATCATTCTTAATGTACACAGCAGTTCCATAGCAAGTTTTGACGTTAGACTGACTAAAGTCATTTCTGTACAGAGTAAATCAGGTTAGCTTGTAGGTGTCATCATTATCTAACAAGCAAAGCTTAGTTTCAACAAAAATGTTTAGGTCAGCTTTTTCAATGTTATAATCACTTCGCACATCCTCTATGTGAAGATTGAGAGATCTTACATTCTGAAACAAGATTGTTTTTGCTTGGGGTGAATCTGCAGGCGGTAACACTGCTAAAGGAATGAGGGTTGCTACTGTTCTGAGTCTGTTCATTTCACTTTTAACTTTCTCACTAACTTTAATTTTATTTTCATTCAAATTAAGAATATGTAGTGCAGAGCTGTTTCGCACTCGCCTCAGGCCAACATATTGCATGTGCTCTATTGTGGATTTTGGGAAATCATTTAATGTATCACCTTGACAACAATGAATAGCCTTGGCAGCAGCAGGTCTATAGGGTTGTCTTTAGTTTTGATTGAATGTAAAACATGATAAAAAGATTTGTTTTTCATTTAACGAGATGCTTCCGTGAAGCATATACTGGGTTGCCTGTGGTACGTGTTGCAGAAAATCAGCAGGCACTGAATTGTGTGGTATTGAACTACAGCATTCCAGTCTGTGAAGAATAACAAAAAAAAGAGAAGCGAGAAAGATTGGCTTCTGGGCTGACATCTTGATAATTTTCAAGTTCCCTCACAACTTCTTTTCACCACAAGTTTAAGCGTGCCCATCTGAGCATCTGACAGCTTTGTAATACCAAAGTTCACTGAAGTTAAGCGCTGTCCGGCAAGGTTAGTTCCTGGATGGGACACCAAAACACCCATTTTAAAAAGGTTAGCTTACATGAAGTAATCGGCCATCACAACGATAATCGAAAGCTAACCTTTTTAAAATGGGTGCTTAGACTTAAATACTGTTGAACAATGCTGTTTAAAATGGGTTGAGGCTTAAGCAAGCACTATTTGAGATGCTGCTTACACATGGATCAACAGTACTCATTCGAAATCGTATTTTTAGGGTAGTCCATTTGGGTAGTCCATGGGCTGGGGGTCAGCGAAATGTACCGACCCAGATAGATCGAATATTAATTATTGAATATTTATTAGCTGGACCCCCAAAATTTTAAAATGGACCCCCAAATTTGAAAACCAGGATACATCTCTTTCAACTGCATTTAGAAACCTGTTTCCAATTTGCCTTACTCTATTTGTGATATCTTTATTGCCAGATTTGGCTTATTCAGATGCCTTTTCTAGGAGTTTGCTCATACCTCTTTGCCCTTTTCGCTACGTTCGGTCCGTACTGCCACGCCCGAGGGCCAATATTCCCCAGTACGGCCCGAGCAAGCTCGGTTAATAAGTTGTTTATTATATGGCACTCTGTTTCTGATAGTAAAATGCACTTCCGGTGCAATCAATCTTTTTAGCTTTTTATCTTTTTAGCTTTTCAATCTTTTTATCTTTCAATCTTTTTAGCTTCTTCTGGTAGTTTCACTGTGAAGAATTACAATATTCACAGTTTTTTTTTCGCTGTTTTGGCTGCAAATTATGA
>NC_090872.1:48362742-48367742 GCF_036669935.1 Montipora foliosa
CATCAAGCCCATCCAAGCTGCTCCACACCGCTACGCTGCTCCAAAGCTACCCATTATCGAAGACGCCCTAGACAAACTCATCCACACGGGTCAAACTGGTCCGAGTGAATGCACCCACCCCGTGGATATCAAACATGGTAGTACGCGAACAACCAGCAACAACCACAAAACCTGCTAAAGTTCGCATCTGGTCAGATCCTTCCCAGACTGTCAACAAAGTGATACTCAGGCCAGTTTACCCCATCCCTACTTTAGAAGAGAATCTTCATCGCTTTCATCAAGCGAAGATCTTCTCAACCTTTGACATCAAAGACGCCTTTCAAACAATCAAGCTAACAGAGGAGTCTTCCCCGTTAACCACTATGCATACACCCTGGGGGCACTACCGCTGAACTCGTCTTGCCTTCTGTATTAGCTCAGCCCCTGAGGAGTTTCAACGCCGCATTCATGATGTCCTCTGTGGTCTGGAAGGTGTCGTTAACATAGCTGATGACATTATAGTGGTCGGCCGGGCTAAAACTCTGTCTGAGGCAACACATGACCATGACCGCACTGTAATAGAGCTCATGGATCGTCTCTCGCTGCATGGACGCAGACTTAGCCCGGACAAAATCAAGTTTAAAACCTGCACCGCACCCTTCATGGGTCACACCCTTACGCCTGAAGGCCTTAAACTAAGCTCCGAGATTGCCAATGCAGTCGTAAGTATGCCTAAACCTCACGATAAAGCAGCCACACGGCATTTCCTGGGCACTATCACCTACCTGTCAAAGTTCTGTCCTCACCTCAGTGAGGTAGTTCGTCCTCTTCAGGATCTCACCCATCTGAATCAGGAGTTTCTGTGGGCTGACCACCACACCGAAGCTTTCCGTCAGGCAAAGGAACTAGTCTCCCAGGCACCTTGCCTTCGCTATTTTGATGTCACCGCCCCAGTCATTGTACAGGTTGATGCGTCTGAATATGGCCTCGGTGCTGCACTGCTACAGTCAGCTACTTAACACTCCGCCAACTCCACTGACATCTTGTGGCAACCTGTAACCTACAGCTCAAGCTCACTCAGCCCCACAGAATAAAGGTATGCCCAAATTGAAAAAGAGACTCTGGCTCTCGTTCATGCATTCCAAAAGTTCGATCAACTCCTCCTCGGCAAGGCTGTCGTGGTTGTTCAAAGTGACCAAAAACCTGTAGAGATAATCTTCAAACGTCCACGACGCCTCCAAAGCATGATGCTTGCTCTTCAGCGCTACACATTCATAGTCGAATACTACAAGGGGTCAACACTCCATATGGCGGACACTCTACCCATCACCTCCCACAAACAAGTTCATGATGAGCTGGTTTATCGTGTAGAACTTGAAGCTGAACACCCTGATCTCTCTGGTTTTCCAGAGGCAACACTACAGGAGATGAGAGTTGCTGCCCTCACTGACCCTGAACAGAGTAATTTGCGATCTCTTGTTGAAGCTGGCTGGCCCAATGACAAGGCAGCAGTTCCTGATCTAACATGCCCATACTGGACTTTTCGTCATGAACTCACTTTGCATGATGGGCTCCTGTTTAAACAAGGGCGTGTCACTGTTCCCTCCTCGGCTCGTCCCACCATCCTGCACAAGCTGCATGCTGCTCATCGTTCCCCTGAGTTCACCATTCGACACGCCCGCAGTTGTGTCTTCTGGCCAGGGATCAACAGCCAGGTTACACACTTGTGCAAGACCTGTGTTACCTGTGCCCAATACAGGCAACAACACCCTCGTGAACCCCTTCGACCATACCCCGTGCCCACCTAAGCATGGCACCGGATATCGCAAGACTTATTTGAGCTTAATGGTGTTGCTTATTTGGCCACCGTTGCTCACTTCAGTGACTTTTACGAAATCGATTGCCTTCCCTCCATTCAGTCCTCAGCTGTAGTACAAGCAACCAAGCAGCATTTGGGTCCTCATTCCACACACCTTATTAACGGATAATGGATCTCAATACACCTCTGATTTATTGAAGGAATTTGCCAAGAACATACAAGTTCAATCACATCACATCATCTCCCTAGTGGTACCAATCCAATGGACGAGCCGAAGCGGCTGTAAAGTCAGCCAAACACATCCTTCCCACAGCTAAAGATGTGGACTTGGTACTCTTGTCAGTGCGTAACACTCCACCTGCTGGTCTCACGTTTTCTCCTGCTCAAAGATTGTTTGGCCGTGTCCTCCGCAGCAACTTACCTCAACCAATAACTACTTTGGAGCCTCGCCATTCTCCTCGTGACAAAGTGGTATCCCACTACTTACACCGTAAACTACAACAAAAGCAAACCTATGATAAACAGGCAAGACGTCTTCTTCCGCATTTCCCATCAGGTAGTTATGTCTATGCCAAGCCTCCCCCTAATTCACGGTCAAAGGCCTGGGTCCCTGGACAGATCATAGGCTCTGCTGGCGCTCGATCCTACTCCATTAAAACCGGAACCAGACAAATCAGACGAAACCGTGTTCAAGTGCAACTGGCACCTCCCTTAAACAATGTTGATCCGCTACCTGGGACAAACACCAAGTCCAATCTTCCTGACAAACTGCGATCGTACTTCCCAAACTCTACTTCATCATTTGCTTCACCTGAAGCTCCCACAGCGACACCCAATGACGTCAGTCCATCATTTGCTTCATCTGCAGCTCTAACAGCAGATGTCAGTTTATCTCCTCTGCCATCAACAGTTTCCAGCTCAACTTCATGGCCACCGTACAAATCAGCCCCTGACGCCCCAATACCACCCTGTCCTCACAACCTTCCCATCTCAAAATGCTCTTCCTCAGTCACCCAGTCAACCAGCTCCTCAAATCGTTACCTGTCGTGGTCGGGTTGTTCGAAAACCTGCCCACTACTCTGACTGATTATTGATTAGTCGACATTGGCAATTCATGGCACTTTATGATTGGGCTCTGATCAGGACCGGTCATTTGGAACTGTCTCAGACACTGATGATATATTTTTTTCTGTCTTAGCTATTGTTCTTGTTGTTGTTCCTTTAACTAGAACGGATGTGATTAAAAAAAAAAGAAGGCATGTTACCAGTCACGCGTCACGCACTAGGTTACCCATAGTGCTTTTCAGTTTTACCTCGTGCTTGGCTAAGTCGCCATCTTGATAGTCATTAAAATGTTGGTTTGCTTATGTCTGTTAAGTGTGTCTCACGTCCTATAATAAGCTGAAGCTTATTACACAATGCAGCCGTTTCAATTTTTTCAAAATATTGTTTTCAGCATTAACACAAAACATGGTTGCCTTCTTATGCTTTGATGTCCTTGTTTGAACAATAAACAAACTTTGCCTACCGTAGTGTAACATGTCTGAGGAAATCACGAAATTTGACCTTGTGTATCGCTCAAAGAAATGATGACGATGATATCCATACAACATAGTCCTTTGGCCTGCACGCAGGCGGTCGGATGGTCCAAAAAACCGGATTGGTAATGAGGTCGCCATCTTGGATTTGCGCGGCTAGGTCTGGGCCGGGTTGAGGGTGACAATGCGAGCGAGGGGAGGGGGGCGGGGAGAGGAGAGAGAAAAACCGCCTGCCCGAAAGCACAATTTCGCGGCGTCCGCCAGTGGACGCTGTCTTCTGATTGGTCGGCAGACATGCTGTCAATCAACACAAGATTTAATATTCATACACCTCTCTTGTCACCATAGGCAAAATGATGAGTTTGAATGTCGATCGAGCGATTCAAAGTGCTTTAGATTTCTTGGCGACAAGAGAAAGGAGCGTTCTTTTGAAGCGTGAACAAAAACAGGTGATAGTTAGTTTACTAAATGGCGAAGATGTGCTGGCCGTGCTTCCCACTGGCCTTGGGAAAAGCATGATATTTACAGTGTTTGCGATAGCCGAAAGTGAGAGACTTGAAGATTGTCCGGGGTCAGTGCTTGTAATTTGCCCACTCTAGAGCATCATATCAGATCAGATTGTCCAACTGGTAGGTTTGCGTTCGGCAGCAGAATTCACCCCAGAGAGTTCTAAGATAATACTCGAAGATCCTCCTATCTTAATCTACTGCCCTGCAGAGCAGCGCTGGAGGAACGCTTCCTTTCGGCAAAAAGACAGATGAAGAAAAAAATAACATAGTTAATCTTGTTTACGCAAATAAGTTTCATTATATCGTTATTCTCAAAGTTATTTTTCTTAACACTCGGCGAATCAAATCTTTCTTTCCCTACAAAGATCGCTTGAATCGTTCCCAAAGGTCGAGGGTTGTTTACAAGGCAAGTTGTTGGGATTGCGATGACTTCTACATCGGCAAAACGAAGCACCGACTGCAGGATAGAAAAGCTGAACATTTTGAAGCGCTCTCTAAGCATGAACACACATCAGATATTGCTGATCATATTATGACTACTGGACATAACATAAAATGGGATCATTTTGAAATTCTCGCGTCTGGGAAAACTGATTACCACTGCAAGATAAACGAAACCTTGTTTACACGGGAATTGAATCCAACCTTAAATGCCAATCTTACCAGTGACAAATTGTCACTTTATTACCATGTCAATGCTATTTTTAAGTCTTACCTAGATCGCTCTCAATTTGTTTTGAAATATAAATATTTTTCATATAATGAAGGTTACTTTTGAAAATGTATGTTGCCACATACGAAACGTCAAGTTAGATTTCATAAAATGCATTGCTTCACTGTGTTCATAACTGCTTAATATGGTTCTTTTTTTCGTATAAAACATAGTTTTCACATTTAATTCCCATCGAGAGATTAATGACAATCGATCGTAAAAATGAGTTGAGCTGGAAAATGTTCCGTACTAAACAAGAAATTAGGGAGTTTAAGCAAATCACAAGGGCTGGTGCTACTGCGGCTACCGTGCCTGAAAAGGTCTGGGGAGAGTAAGGCGCGGTGGTGTGCTAAATTTTAAGTTTAGCAAAGCAAAATACAAGGAAACATGGACTAAGGAGTTTAAAATCTCTTTTATCTAGTTTCTCACAGCCAAATGGCTTC
>NC_090872.1:48372742-48377742 GCF_036669935.1 Montipora foliosa
CCATCTTGAAAACTTTCGTCGCTGTTTTCGACCGCCCATAGGTCCATAGGTCTCCGAGGACGAGCGATCTTTACTTTAGTAATTGATATAAGGATCAGATCACAGTTGAAACTGCAACGAGTGATACCCTGACACCAATATGTCAATCAAAGGAAAATAGCATTCGTTTGAAGGAGATCTGTAAATCTTGTAAAAAGTCAGCTCAGAAGGCATCCCGCCATAGAATAGTTGCTCGCAGACTCCATAGATGTTTCTGTTTTGATAGCATTGGTTCCCAATTCCCCGTTCCCTCTTTTAGTATATAACCCATGTAGTATCCATTTGCAAACATTTGATAAACTCCAATTACCGGACGAATTGTACCCCTCCGGTGGTCAATCTATTTTTTCTTTACACAATTGATATTATCAAATCCTCCTGTTTGAAACACCAATGCATCTAGTCAAGTTCGCTTTAGCCACTGGTGTCTGATTGTTTCGGCCGGTATAGACCTCTTTCATAATGGCGGCCAAATAAAAGATTATTTTGTTTTAATGCTAATAAGCCTTTCTAGCCTCGCTACGACGAGCAAATTTCAAAAGAACATATATGCGCGACAAAAGTGATGTGGTTATCATTGTGTCCGGATCACTTAAAACGGACTGAAAGAGCTTATTGGTTAAAATCTCCCGGCGTTCGCACAAGCGGACCGGCCCCGTTAGCGAAAGCGCATCTTGGTAAGCGCAATCCGGAAAGACAATTCGCATTGCGCGCTTCTGACGTCTCTCAATATCAGCAGAGATACGTCGGGGAGGCTGCTGTGAAAAATAGGTACGCATTGCGTACGTGTGGTAGTGCAATAACTTGACAAAGTCCTTTATTCCATAACTGTCAACTGAGCTACGTTTTGTTTTCCAGGACGTAATATGTTGCTCTAATATTACACGATATTGTTTTGGTACCGTAAATCATTACAGTACCATGGATAGATAAATAGCCCCCTGAGAAGACATGTAGCTAGCAGTAAAAATACTAAACCCAGAAAGTTTGAAGAGAACAAATGGGAATCAAGAAACATTGGCTTCGAGGCTGACATGAAGCTCAACTTCTTTTTCACAGCAAGTTAAAGCGTGTACTCTGAGCGTATGACAGCACGCTTCCAACAGAATGGTTTATTTTCGTGTTTCACCCATTTATTTTCCTTTGCGGTTGTTTGGTGACAAGAGGATTTGACAAGGCTTTTCAGCTTTGTTTTCCCTCTCACCTATAAACACAAAAGCGACGTCCGCTTCTCTATTTTCATACAGATATAATTTTTTAAAAGGAAAATGGAGCGAAAAATTGCATTCATAAATTACAAGAGAAGGAAGAGGCTATTAGTGAAATCAACAGACACAGACTAGCCGATATAATCTACAGGCTTAACTGCAGAATACCCCGCCACTCGAACTATATTCCACGTAGCCGGCTACGTGGTACGCGGTATCCAGAAATAGGATTGGACAATACTGTAGAATACCCCGCCACTTGGACTAACTTCCAAATGAACTAAATTTCAAAATGGCGCAGCGATGTTATATGTGCTGGCTACGCGGTACGCGGTACGCCCTGACATTCCTCGTTCTTAAAGCGGCAAAGCCTAAGTAATTCCACAGACAAGAGACTGTGGAACTGTGGACTCGGAAGAGCGTTATATAAACAAATGAATTCAAAATGGCGCAGCAATGTTATTTGTGCTGGCTACGCGGTACGCGGTACGCTGTGATAATTAATAAAGACACAGTATTGTGCATTCTTCGTTCTTTAAGCGTCAAAGCCTAAGTAATTCGACAGACAAGAGACTAGAACTGTGGACTCGGAAGAGCGCGCGTCACCAGTATTAACAACGTGAAAACCTGACAACAGAGATCTTGTGCTGAATATAGCACTCGTTTCCTGATTAACCCTAAGCGTTCGTTTCAGAAATTAGGCCTAAGAACTCTTTACAAATTTAAGATTGCATTTCACGGTTCGCTTAAACTACACTTTTTAGTAGTAATGTCGCGATTGATTGATAGGACAAACATACGTGTCCTATTTACATTTTTGCAGTGGGCTCGGACATCAGCATACTAAGGGCGCCGATGGCAGCCGCTATCAGTCCATTTATGAGCCCACTGAACCCTCCCAACCCATGATGAGTGATGATGTAAGTGAGTGATGAAGATAGGCCACAACACCGGGAACCACGTCCCCTACTCTTTTCGAATAGTGTGTGGGTTCTTTAACGTCCCACAGTGTTATATATGTGAACAAGGTTTGTGAGACGGGACCTCCGGTTTATTGTCCTTATCCGAGAAGACTTGAAAGTCTAATCATTTGCAGATGTCATTACAAAGACAGCACTTTCTCCTCAGTTATTTAAAGACCCTGAGTGTTGGTCCGGCCGGAGTTGAACTCACGACCTCCCGCGTGACAACCCGGTGCTTAACCAACTGAGCCACCGGTGCGCGATCGTGTGATGAATAAAGCACTGGTTTACTGATTAAGCCTAAGCACTCGTTTCAGTGATTAGGCCTAAGCACTCGTTTAAAATTTTAGCTTTCATTTTACGGTTTGGTTAACTAGACTTTTTACCGAGACCTTGAGAAGAATATAGCACTCGTTTACTGTTTAAGCCTAGGCACTCGTTTCAGTGATTAGGCCTAAGCACTCGTTTAAAATTTTAGCTTTCATTTTACGGTTCGGTTAACTATTCTTTTTATCGAGACCGTGTGAAGAATATAGCACTCGTTTACTGATTAAGCCTAAGCACTCGTTTAAAATTTCATTTTACGGTTCGGTTAGGGTTAGGGTACACTTAAGGTACTCTGGTAAATGCAGATGCAAAAATTATGTCTAAAGTTATAGCCACTAGAATAAAAAATGTTCTACATAGCATTATTCATCACAACCAGACTGGATTTATAAAAGACCGCTATATTGGTAGAACAGTAAGATCTATCTTTGATATAATGGAATTTACGGTCGACGAAAATATTCCTGGTTTACTAATCTTTATTGATTGTCAGAAGGCCTTTGATAGTTTGGAATGGAATTGTCCACTAAGATGTTTAGAATCTTTTAATTTTGGCTCCAGTCACATTCGATGGGTTATCACCTTTTATAAAAATATACAAAGCGGTGTAATTAACAATGGCATTATCTCTGATTTTTTTACACTCGAGCGAGGAGTTAGACAAGGAGACCTACTTTCTCCATATCTCTTTGTAATAGCTGCTGAAACTTTGGCGATTTCAATTCGACAAAATTCAATGATAAAAGGTATTACTATTGAAAAGAACGTAACTAAATTACTTCAGTATGCTGGCGATACAATAGCGGTCCTCTCAGACATTAATTCTGCGCAAACTCTTTTCAGGCTACCAGACGATTTTGAGAAGATCTCTGGTTTAGCTGTAAATCCCACTAAAACTGAAGCAATGTGGATTGGATCTTTAAGAGAAAATAAATCAACACCTTTTGGAATTAAATGGACTAATGAACCATTCAAAGCTCTTGGTGTCCATTACTCTTATGATCAGAAACTATTAAATGAGAAAAACTTCATAGAAAGACTAGAAAGTGTTAAAAAACATAAATATATGGTCTGCAAGAGGTCTCTCCCTTTATGGAAAGATAACTGTAATAAAATCCTTGATTATTCCAAAGTTTGTTTACATAGCATCACTATTAACCACCCCCATGGGGGTGATTCAAGAATTAAATAGATTGATTTTTAAATTCCTATGGAAAGGAGTAGACAAAGTCACACGTTTATCAATAATAAACGTTCACCAAAAGAGTGGCTTGAAAATGATGCCGCGTACTTAAGATACTCGATGTGGAGGGGTATTCTGCAGTCCTAATCTACATGTTTACCAATCAGCCAAATTAAAGTAGTGTTGCCAAATGTACACTTACACTCGATGACTAAAAGATTTCGACATACGTGGAAACTAAGTTGCGATTTTTTAATGTTTCATTTAATTCAGAAGAGCTCATCTTTTCTATTACTGGGCAATTTTTTTTTAGCACAGCGCCGTGGGAATCTGGGAATTTAAACACAAACAAGCTGAGGAAAGCTACATTTTTTGCTGATCGTTCGCCGCGGCAATGATCGCAATCCGTTAAACTGAAACTCAGTGATTCGGCGGAGACAATGAACAAACAGGAGAACCCGTGAATGGAGGACTGAGTGTTGAAAGCAAGTGAGAATATGGCTGGTGAGGTATGTGCCCCAGAAGTGGACAGGAGTGGACTGACTGAAAAATAATTACATGAGGCTAGACAGTTGTTAACTGAAGAAGCAGATGCATTTGCGAAGATCGGGTTACGATGACATTATGTGTATTCCAGAGTTACAGATATCACGCTTACTGATACCCAGCCAGTTCAGGAGAGCTATCTTGCAATACTACGAATTTTATTTCCAAAAGTGAAGGTCTGCATTGAAGACCTGCTTAAACCGAGGCTTCATCAGAAAATCTAAGTCACCTTTCTCGAGTAGCATTGTTTGTGTACGTAAACAGGATGGTGGGATGAGACTTTCCATCGATTACTGGGAGTTGAGCAAGAAAACAGTTCCAGATCCCGGTATACGAATGATTCCGAATAACGTGTTCAACTGTTCACGTAAATGAGTTAACTCCTACTGCTAAATGCGACCGGTCGAACGAAAATTTCTTAGCAATAAGAGGGATAAGAAAAAAAAAAGTAATATTTATTACGGGAGCGCTGATTGACAAAGTTAATTGTTCCAGTAAATAATCTTTAAAATGAATGCTGAATTCCAGTCTTTTAATTCTGCGCCATGAACCGAAAAAAGAGCTTTAATAATCCACACTACCACGAGTTTTCTTAACTTCCAATTAGGAAATAATAACAGACAGCGAAAACCGAGGAATAGAGGAGTAACTTTGCAGCGCTTGAAACCAAGATGCTCTGAAAATTGGGAAACTCGTGTTCATTGAAAAGATGCGCAGAGTACTAGTCGGGCGACA
>NC_090872.1:48382742-48387742 GCF_036669935.1 Montipora foliosa
CGACTGTCCGTTTGGTTTGGTGTTAATGCATTCATACTTGCATTGTTATTACCATTGTGTTTCCCTGACCAGAGCTATACCAGGGTTTTTTGTTTACAAAGTTATTGATATGGAATACAAAATAAAATAAATCATCACTCATGTTCAGTTAAAATTCTGTCATCTACTTTTATACCTGGTAGTTTTGGAAACGTGAGCAGGAGGGGTGGGCAGGCCTTGAGTCCCCATGGTGAGGAGACTTATAAAGACCTTGTTTACTTGAATGACGCGTACAAGCGTGCAATAATCGAGAGCCAGGGGCAAGAAGAAATTTCTTTGGATGTGGAAAATTCTTTGAATGTTTCTTATGATATCCAACCGCTTAAAATGCAGAAAACAAAACAGTTCCTGGGGGTTGGGGAACTAGGAAATCACTGTAAAGCAGCATTGGTGCCATTTGTTGGTCTTCAAAATATGGTGGGATTATAGGATTTACATATTTGCTTTTGTTGTGTCTAATTCTTAACACGGATTTCTAAATTTCTACCACCAGAATAGATATGACAAATCACATTCTAGATCTTACCTTCGATTTACGCCCGGTTATCGTAATTTTTTTCGTTTCGTCTATCTTTTGGTATTAAAGCTTTCCCAATCTTGCTATTTTTGAAATGAGGAACATGTTAGTGGCGAAGGGAAATGAGTTCATGGAAGACTCAATGTCTTGCTTCTTCCTTCATGTATGCTTTATATAGCGACGTTGCAGAATAAAAAGGCAAAACACTAACCCCACCCCTACACGAATTCTCTTGTTGACTGCATTAGACTGGAAATCTACCAGACGGTTTACGGACAAACTAGCCGATTCATTGCAGCTGGATTACTAGTAAGCATGTCGAAAAAACCGACTCGAAATCCTAACTCGAAAATCCAACTCGAAATCCTAACCCGAAAATCCAACTCGAAATCCTAACCCGAAAATCGAACTCGAAATCCTAACTCGAAAATCCAACTCGAAAATCCAACTCGAAATCCGACTCGAAATCCAACTCGAAATCCTAACTCGGTAAATAGGCAACCTCGGTCCGCGAGGCAAAGTTTTAAATAAACGCCGGGGGCGTTTAATCGAGAAAATACGGTATTATCATTCTTTAATTATTATTATATTTATTACCACTTTTTGTTCAACTCTCTATGACATGCTTATGGTCAATTTATTCTAAGAGTATTAATATAGTAGTGTTATCTTGTAGTTGTTATTACTGAATTGTAATAAGTAGTCTATTTTGTTTTATTATTGTAATTACTTGTGTAATTTGTATTATAGTTTGTAGTAAGTGTAGTAATTCGTAATCGTACGCATTGATTAAGTGTGCAAAAAAAATTATTACAAAAAAATGTATCCTTTTTCGCATTTAAAGAGCAAAGTTGTTGTATCCTTACTTTCTACACTAATTTCGGCCAATTATATTTCCTTCCGTACGGTCGCCGTTACAGGTTTATGTAGATTTAAAAGGAAAATAAACCTGAAAAAAAAATAATACCACGTTTATTGGCTCATGATAGGGTATCCCCAGAAATCCCTAAGGGTTGAAACGTGTAACGGCTCCTGGTGTGTTGGGAAACAAGCTTCTGAATATTAAATTTGCAAAGTACCATATTTGGAAAAACAAGAGCGAGGGGTTTTCAAATATGGTACTTAGCACTGAAACATTCAACCATTCAGTTCGCACTGAATATTCGGAAGCTGTGAACGCGCGTTACACGTTTCAACCCTTATGGGTTTCTGGTATCCCTGAACGAAATATGATGGTTTTCAAATTCCATAGCATGTGCCACTTTTTTTTTTCTTTCACGCGTTCCCCGGAGAAATTCTCTCTTAAACCCTTACACGACTCCAGGCTTCCAGTGCGTGTCGGCAAAATAACTGTTTCGCCTATCAAAGAGGTTGAGGCTTTACCTACTTTGAAATACCAGTAGTTGTTTTATGCTGGTATCAATTTCTAAATTTTGAGCTTGTCAATCAATGGAGATTTATTGCTTTGGTAATTTTTGCAACGATTTTTGTGAGCAAACTTTTCAGGTTTTTTTTTTGCTTCATTTTTTTCGCTTATTTCTAATTAAACCTCACAAACCTCAAGCATTCAAAACGCCGAAGTACACTTTATCTCTTCATGTTGCAGTGGAGTGGTGATCGTTGACTGTATGGTACAAGAAGTAATGTATCAACAACGACTGCGAGTGTTTCATTATGGGTTCCAAACACCGAGAAACTAAATGAAAGCACGAGGCCGAAGGCCGAGTGCTTCTATTGTTTCGAGGAGTTTGGAACCTATGATGAAACACGAAGCAAATAAGGTTGTGCATTTTTAAATTCTGCCTCCTTTGCTAATTGTGATGCAAACATTGTTGTAAACAGTGGAAAATGAGTTATTAATGCCGATCTTTGGTTTACTTTCTTTTGTTTTGATGCGTATATCTTGATATCCAATGAGGATTCAGATGAAAACAACGTGTGGTTTGGATACGATATCCAAAACACGTGTGGTTTTCATCTAGGTTTTCATTGGGTTTCAAAAGTCATGCACGTGTCGAAATTATCCATTTCTGATAGGGTTTTAAGTCATGAATTATTAATGAGTTCGAAAATTATTTTTCACAAGGTATGAAAAAGTTCTTAAACTGTCATCGTTTTCCACTTACCTCCACCATGATGTCGCTGTGTATTGGTTATCGTAGAATAGGTGGCAATGATAGGAGCTGGTAATGTGTGGATTGTGGTAGGCTTGGTTGATTTCTTGTCATCTGCAGTCAATGACCCAACATGTAAGTTGTGATGCAATATTAAAGTTTATTTCTAGTGACGTTGTACATGCAATGCTTAATCAGCGACCAAGATGGATTCAAATTATCAAATCCGTTCTGATATGTCCATTTTTCAAGGTCGTCAGTGTATGTGGATGTGAGTTTCTTTTAAGGTGATTCCCTAGCTAGAAATAGAACTTATCATAGATTTTCGATTAAACTTTGCACACTGTTGTAACATGTCAAGGAGATCAGACTTTATTAAAAATTGACAAACCCTAGAGAACTAAATAAACACACGGTCTACTAAAAAACTTAAGGACGTTCGCGCCCAAAATGTTCCCACGTACAGTTTTTCTTTAAACTTGCCACGCAGAAAGGTAATGATCTACTTTTGCCAAAAAGGCGAAAAAAAAAAGGGGTCACCGTGCTCGTTTTCGAGATCATGAGATGCTTTTTTGGAAGATAGCGTTACTTTAACACGCTCTTAGCTTACAACTGTCAGCAATAAAAAAAGCTACATTGGTGAAATTTAGATCACGGTTTCACGTTCCATTCTAGTGGGTAATTTTTGCGCCTCTAGCATCGTGTTTACCTTCGTTGTCTGCGATGCATGACGTGTGCGTGACATGCATTAAAACTACCCAAAAACTACTCTAAAATCATCACAGTGCTCGTTTCCATGGTACGATCGACGCTTACGAATACGACTATTTACGACTATTTTAGTCACTTCAATTGATGTAAAATGTAATTTTACCTAACAAATAAATGCAAACCAGGGGGGCATGCTAAATATAGTAACCTAGCTCCTGGAGGGGGGACTGGAAACTAGACATTTCAAAGGCCTTTTCTCTCAAAACCTAGCAGTACGACCAGGATTAAAATTTTGGGAATTAGTAAACAGTATGAGGCCGAAATCGTTTACAATTTGTTGAAAAGATCTATCAGACAGTGTTTCAGTAAGGTATCAAAATAGAAGAAAATCGACGTTTTTGCCATTTTTGAAAAACTTGTTTGACAGATTTAACCATTTCTTTCTATACACGATTATTTTCCTCTCCAAGGAAATCCTAAAAATTTAAGGTGAGGTTGTATGGCTAGTTTTTAAGAAAAAAAAAGACTTTGAAATGTCTAGTTTGCAGTCCCTTGTCCACGAGCTCGGTCACTATACTGAGCATTTTCCCCTTATTTGCATCTATTTGTTAGGTAAAATTACATTTTACATCAATTGCAGTGACTAACACTTCAGAAGAGACATCCAGCTGCTTTAAATTCACAGATTTCAAAATCTTGATCTTTTCCCTTAGAAAACTGTAGTAAACTGTAAGCTATTCGACTCGTAATGGCTCCTTCCGTACAATTTTATGAAATTGCCACAAAACTGGCCATAGTATTTTCCTAATCTTTTAACTCCTACATGAAGACACCATTCTCAGCAAAATATAAATGAAAAATGGGGTCACCGTTATCGCTGAGGAGAAAATAGCCATTCCTTGACTTATTAATCTTGGCGTCAATGAAAATCCGCCATTTTATCAAAGTGCGCGAGCTTATGCGCACACCAATGACGAAAGAAATTATGCTCAGTAGGGTTGCGCAAAGCAAGAAGAAAAATAAGAAAAAGTCTTTAATAAAAATCAGCCACAACATACGTGTGGCTTTACAATCAATCATAAAGTAAGCTAAGCTAAAAGGCCTATCATATGCATTACAAAATAGAGAAAGATTTAAGTTGAGAGATACTAAAAAATAAAGTTAAAAAGACATCTATTTACAAAAGCCCCTTACTATGGACCTCTTTAGCTGGCACGTTTTGTTTTCCCATTTCAGACTACGTGATGTTACTCTAGGGAACAGTTTCTTTCAAATGTCGACTTATTCAAGTGCGTATAAATGCATAACTTCTGCAAAAGAAAAGAAAAATTCCGTTGGGAACATCACATGGTCTGAAATGGGGAGACAAAACATACAGGCTAAAGCGGTCCAGTACGTTTGGGTGGAAGCAAGTCGTAAAGTACATGACCAGTGTCACTTGTGATTCTGTCTAAAATATCACTCTCCCTATTCTTAATTACATCAGAGATATCAAAATGATTTTATTTGTAAGCCAAAGCGATAGGCTCGCCGTAAAAGGGTGTCAGTTCGATCTAAATATTTGCCTTGACAACTAGCCCCACACCTCTAAGCCATACAGAAATAATGACATTATCAAA
>NC_090872.1:48400242-48402742 GCF_036669935.1 Montipora foliosa
GTACAACTTTGAAGTGATTTAAATCGAACAAAACTCCAAAAGACTATAAAAACCGGCCTTAAATACTTGCAAATGAAAACGAATAAATTACACTAGTGAGTTAACCGTGACATCCAGAAACTAAAAACACTAATGAAGAGGCGTTTAGTTGTTTACAAAAATGGAATTGCAAAATTTCGTGAACACGTTTTAAATACTTTTGTGATTTTTTTCGCAGTTATCAGATAGTTTTTCTCCTGAAATTCCAATGCAGCATTCGCGTATAACTGTAAATCTTTCAAGATTCCTTGAACAGATGCAAAGCTGCAGCTTTGGAGAAGAAAACGTACTCTGAGATAATCCCCCAACTTAATACTACTTCAATTATGGATATTTAGACCTACCTGTTTCCTTGCAACTGCTAATGCGCCTTTCGCAAATATACATTTCCAAGTCGTAATGTTCACAGGGTATGTCTTGATAACCTGGTACTCTTTTCGTATCAAAGTATATTTTGGCACAATGACCATTACCACTTGGTTGACTTGGATGCCAGGGAAACTTCCGTGGAGTAACACTTATATTTGCGTTGCATATCCAAGTCCACCCACTACTCTGGTTTTGTAAGCCAATGAAATATTCGGATTTACCGGCCAATTCCAGTTCTTCAAGTTTACGTACCAGAAAGTCTAGTTCCTCTTCATGCTCTATGCACACGAGATGGCCCCCATTTTTTGAACAGTTATCTTGGCTTTGTCTCCAGTCATGGTGCTGTTGCCTTGTCAAGTTATTGAAGTTATGAATGGTGTACTCGTGACAGTTTTTGAGAAACTGTTTCCCTGGAATAAATGTAGTCATAGTTTAAGAAAGGAATGAAGTTGTTGAAACAAGCACGGGCAGCCCTGGGTTATGTGTTTTTTGGTTAAGTTAATAATTTCAAAAGCAAAATAAACTGAAAAGTATAAAAATGTTAACAATGGCCTTAAGGTATAGCTATAAAGAGAATAGGCATCAACGCAAACAAATTCGCTACCCGCTGCAATTTTGTTAACAGAACTGAATTTTATATCATTTTAAAGTCAAAAGATCATATTTTTTAGATGTTTAGCTTATTCACTGATATTTTTGATTGAGTTTGAGTTTTTAGGCCTCGACCAAAAATGTGCGGGTTTTGCTGCAAAAGTTCTAGCCCCTTCGAAATAATGCAAACAAGCGTGCCCTTAAGTGTATTTTAGTTCTTGACTAGATAATTGTTCTAAAAAACAGTGTTAGTGATTTTCGATAACTAATTGAATAGTTTAAGAGATATTAAACTCTTAAGTTGAACTACGCATTTCGGACGAATCTCTGTCTGAAGAATCGGTGTAACTTTATTTTAGAGGAGAAGGTGAAAACTCCCCCACTCAGTTTTTTAGAACTATAGATGTTCTTTATAAATTCTGATATTTTCAGGTCAGTAACTTAAAACAAGAAGGGGCTAGAACTTTTGCAGCAAAACCCGCACTCTTTTGAAAACTCGATTTCCTACAAAAATTCACTGACAGTGAATTTTTGGATCCAGAAAATTTAATCTTTTAATTTTAAAATGATATATGATTCAGTTCTGTTAATAAAATTGCGGCGCAAAGCAAATTTTCTTGCGCTGATGCCTGTTGTTTCTATAGCTAACGCTATAATTTCTTAAGTTGCAAAACATAGCCCACTTACGACCGCTTACCCTTAACTGAGTTTGTCTTAAGATGGGGTGGCGGTCTAAATGCAATTTGCCAATTTTCCTCTTTGGTGAAAGTATCATTATAGAAAGAGGTCAAGGCTTTCGTGATTGGAATTGAAAATGTTTTAAATGCAGGGATAAGCTGCCTTGTTGGGATTTGAACCTCTGAATGAGTGTAGTCCTGGCAAAGGCTGTTGTTGTGACTGACATTTCCACAACCTAAGTATCCTTGTTACGACGTACCTTCCCATTCCTTTTTATAGATAAGTTATGCGAAAGACGTGCGCATGCGTATAATTTAAAAAGAGTGTGAGCAGTTGTGAACATTACGAGTGTGGTTAAATGCGTTTATTCATTCGGAATCTGCACGTGAGGATCCTGGAAGCGGGAGTCATCCTCGTGTGAAGTGAGCGTGTGTAGTCAGCCGTTGATTGGTTAACAGAAACGGGATATTATTGGTTGTCTGTTAGGTGAGCCATGTTTTTATTAGAAAATATCCTGCAAAGGTTGGTCAAGACAACGTGAAGATAAGCGTTGCTGCAATATTTCGGCTGGCCAACACCAGCCTTCTTCAGGTTTATAAACCTGACCTTCTTCAGTCTTCTTCTTATAGACCTTCTTCAGGTCTATAAACCTGAAGAAGGCTGGTGTTGGCCAGCCAAAATATTGCAACAACGCTTATTTTCACGTTGTCTTGACCAACCTTTGCAGGATATTTTCTTTTTTATTAGAAGTAAAGACTGCGAACTGTTACTTGCGCGTTTTGATCCGTATTGTGAGTGAAGGTTGGAGCTGCTTTATGGACCT
>NC_090872.1:48425242-48430242 GCF_036669935.1 Montipora foliosa
CTGATGGATCGATTCCGAATACGGGTTCAATATTCTGGAATCCGCATTCCGAATTCCAGATTTAGGCATTCTTGATTTTTCCAACCTGGCTTTATTTTTGTGGCAGTGCACTGTAGGAGAGTAAATTTTTGACTTTGCAGAAACAATGGTCAACCGCAGTTGTTTGGTGATTGTGATCTTTGTGTTGAATTCGCACATTTCTTGTCAAAGAGAAAAAAATAATAATAACAAAAACCCGATATCTTGCCATCATTTGGCGCCCGCCGAATTCGAGGTCCCTTTTGATTTTGCAATTTACTTGTGCAGCCAAAAGAACAATAAAAAAATTGAACGTGGCAAAAATCTCCCAATTGTTTTCCGCTGATGGTTTCTTTTTATATTCGCATTTCAAAATTTATGTTGTTTTCATGTCGTCAAGTTTGTTGCTGATGGCAAAATATTTTATTTTTGAGGTCACCCATCCAGACACTAATCCCGCCGTACAGGGGATAACTTTTGTATTACAAAGCTGTCAGACGCTCAGACTTGTGGTGAAAAAGAGTTGTGAGGGAACTTGAAAATTATCAACATCTCAGCTTCGAAGCCAATGTTTCTCGATTACCTTGCATTTTCTTCAATCTTTCTGGGTGTAGTATTTTGCTAGTAATCACATGTCCTCTCAGAGCGCTATTTACCCTAGACATCTACCACGGCACTACAATGATATACGGTACCAAAACAATATCGTGTACTATTAGAGCCACATGTTACGCAAAGACAACTTGAATCTCCTGGAAGACAAAACGCAGCTCAGTTAAGAATATGGAATAAAGCGCTGTGTTACTGCACTACCACACGTACACAATGCTTGCTTTTTTTTTTTTCTCTCTTCTCTTAGCGTTTAGAAGTTCTCACCGGCAGAAGCCCTATCGATCGCAGCATGTGCTCGTCGTCTTTGTCACCTACCACCTTCATATTCCAACTGCGCTCATTTTGAAACAAAAGGCGCGTTTACACGACAGAGGAGAAATAGCACGGGTCCGATAAAAAGTGGAACGGTTCCAGTCATTTTTGTAAAGAAATAGTGAACTTTTATCCGTTCCGCTACCGGACCATAGGCACCTATGGACCCGTGCCATTTTTCCTCTGTCGTGTTAACGCGTCCCTTGTAGCATCATTTTGCACCCTCTCTTCGCTCGGGCGCAAATGATACTACTCGGGCCACACATAAACTATATTCCCTAAAGCTGGCCACGATTCGGAAGTAACCATTGGGTTTTTTTTTTTTTTTTTTTTTCATTTCATTTCAAGTAATGTACTTCTTTCTGTCCTCAACCCCTCTCACTAGAGAGCCTATGGCCTGGGGAGAATACTCATCCTCTTCTTACCTTTTGTAGCGGCGTCATTTCAAGAAAAGAGCATATAACAAAACGCACTATTTCCCCTTCTTCCCATTTCGGGTCATGATGGCATGAAGCCAATTAAGTAAATTAAAGATCGTTTGTTTCTTATAGCGTCATTTTCATTTCATATGTAACGAAATCTTATCTATCCCTTGATCTCGAGAATTGAAGGAAACAATTTTGTAAATCGTTTTAATAAGTAACCGGAAAACGAGTTTCTGTCTCTTATATCACCCCATCTTGAAAACTCTCGTCGCTGTTTTCGACCGCCCCGCCCTTCGGTGGTCAATTTTTTTTTTTTCTTTACACAATTGAGATTATCAAATCCTCCTGTTTGAAACACCAGCCGACGCAGCACTGAGGTAAAAACCCAACTTACCTATCAATGAATCTAGTCAGCTTAGCTTTAGCCACTGGTGTCTGATTGTTTCGGCCGGTATAGACCTCTTTCATAATGGCGGCCAAATAAAAGATTATTTTGTTTTAATGCTAATAAGCCTTTCTAGCCTCGCTACGACGAGCAAATTTCAAAAGAACATATATGCGCGACAAAAGTGATGTGGTTATCATTGTGGGCCGGATCACTTAAAACGGACTGAAAGAGCTTATTGGTTAAAATCTCCCGGCGCTCGCACAAGCGGACCGGCCCCGTTAGCGAAAGCGCATCTTGGTAAGCGCAACCCGGAAAGGCAATTCGCATTGGGCGCTTCTGAAGTCTCTCAATATCAGCAGAGATACTTCGGGGAGGCTACTGTGAAAAATAGGTACGCATTGTGCACGTGTGATAGTGCAATAACTTGACAAAGTGCTTTATTCCATAACTGTCAACTGAGCTACGTTTTGTTTTCCAGGACGTAATATGTTGCTCTAATACTACACGATATTGTTTTGGTACCGTAAATCATTACAGTACCATGGTAGATGTCTTCGGTAAATAGCCCCCTGAGAAGACATGTAGCTACCAGTAAAATACTAAACCCAGAAAGATTGAAGAGAATTAATGGGAATCAAGAAACATTGGCTTCGAGGCTGACAAGAAGCTCAACTTCTTTTCCACAGCAAGTTAAAGCGTGTACTCTGAGCGTATGACAGCACCCTTCCAACAGACTTGTGTTTCACCCATTTATTTTCCGTTGCGGTTGTTTGGTGACAAGAGGATTTGAAAAGGCTCTTCAGCTTTGTTTTCCCTCTCACCTATAAACACAAAGACGGCCTCCGCTTCTCTAGTTTTCATACAGATGTAATTTTTTAAAAGGAAATTGGAGCGAAAAATTGCATGAATAAATTACAAGAGAAGAAAGAGGCTATCAGTGAAATCAACAGACACAGACTAGCCGATATAATCTACATGTTTACCAATCAGCCAAATTAAAGTAGTGTTGCCGAATGTACACTTACACTCGATGACTAAAAGATTTCGACATACGTGAAAATTAAGTTGCGATTTTTTAATGTTTCATTTAATTCAGAAGAGCTCATCTTTTCTATTACTGGGCAATTTTCAGCACAGCACCGTGGGAATTTAACACAATCAAGCTGATGAAAGCTACATTTCTTGCTGATCGATCGCTGCAATGATCGCAATCCGTTAAAGTGAAACTTAGTGATTCGGCGGAGACAATGAACAAACAGGAGAACCCGTGAAAGGAGGACCGAGTGTTGAAAGCAAGTGAGAATATGGTTGGTGAAGGATGTGCCCCAGAAGTGGACAGGAGTGGACTGACTGAAAAACAATTTCATCAGGCTAGACAGTTGTTAAGTGAAGAAGCAGTTGCATTTGCGAAGATCGGGTTACGGTGACATTGTGTGTATTCCAGAGTTACAGATACCACGCTTACTGATACTCAGCCAGTTGAGGAGAGCTTTCTTCAGTTTCTTGCAATACCACGAAGTTTATTTCCAGAAGTGAAGGTCTACATTGAAAATCTGCTTAACCGACGGTTCATCAGGAAATCTAAGTCACCTTTCTCGAGAAGTGTTGTTCGTGTACGTAAAAAGGAGGGTGGGATGAGACTTTCCATCGATGCGAATGATTCCGAATAACGTGTTCAGCTGTTCACGTAAATGAGTTAACTCCTACTGCTAAATGCGACCGGTCGAACGAAAATTTCTTAGCAATAAAGGAAAAGAAAAGAGAAAAAAAAAGTAATATTTATTACGGGAGCGCTGATTGGCAAAGTTAATTCTTCCAGTAAATAATCTTTAAAATGAATGCTGAATTCCAGTCTTCTAATTCTGCGCCATTAACCGAAAAAAGAGCTTCAATAGTCCACACTACCATGAGTTTTTGAAAACTTCCAATTAGGAAATAAAAACAGACAGCAAAAACCGAGGAATAGAGGAGTAACTTTGCAGCGCTTGAAACCAAGATGCTCTGAAAATTGGGGAAACTCGTGTTCATTGAAAAGATGCGCAGATGACTAGTCGGGCGACAAGTCTACTTCAGCGCGCGACTCGAGCTAACTGGGCATACGGACATGGATCGTGTCTTGACTTCTAAACTCGTATGGGTATATCTGTTTCGCAAACGGATATAAAATGGTGGACTTGAAAATAGTCTACGGGAACCAATACTAATTGAATATGGAACATTTTCACAAAGAAAGCTTAAATTGACTCAAATCCACTGTGTAAAATGGCGTGGTACTAATATATCACGGAAGAAACCATTTTCCGTTTTCGAACCGATTTCGTTTGCGTGACACGTGATACTTTGCATATGCCAAAGTCGTCTCGCCCTGAACGCAAAGTCACGCAACGTTATCTATTATTAACAGTTCTTTCTCGATTTTCAACACTATCCACACATATCAGGAAAATAAACGCAGTTTAAGCATTTCATAGCGCGTAAAAAGATTAAAAGAAGTTTCAAAA
Organism: Montipora foliosa; assembly: GCF_036669935.1. NCBI lineage: Eukaryota > Metazoa > Cnidaria > Anthozoa > Scleractinia > Acroporidae > Montipora > Montipora foliosa. The sequence goes on from NC_090872.1 coordinate 48,429,499, forward strand.
GTGTGAAAGGAGACCGAATCATCTTTCTGGTCATCGTGATTCACAGCTCGAATGAAATTACTCTCTTGAAGTATGCAAGCTTTCAAAATTGTCTAGCAGCACGATCGTATAACTTAATTCTCGGAACTAGAACAAATGATAAAATAATAAGGTTTAGCGAAGTGATTTATGTCAGGCAGTTTGCGTGGACCACAACGTCAGAAATTGTTGTGAATTTCAGACAAGCCAATCGAACAAATTCTACGTTGACATACAATGATTAACTTACGAAACCAAACAACAGGATTAACTTACCCACGCTGTGGTCATAAAGTTCCAAAACCATCGAAATAAGAACACACAATGATAGTCTCGTTAAAGTCATCCTGTATGATTCGTGGCAATCGTTCAAAAATGGCGGAGGCTGAAAGAACTCATCTTTGTGTTCGATTTCAGAATTCGTAAGGCGTGACTTGAATTGAATAGCGGAAGTCTAAAACACGTCAGCTTAGGCAAAATTTATCTATATTTGGAAAATTCGTGTGGATGTGATATAGTCGAAAACAAAACGGGACATTCGAAAATAAAACAGCCACTGATTTGAAGAGCGATAAGAAATCACTTACTTAATTTCGCAAAATTTCTTTATTTTACAGCACGCAAACCAAGGTGGCTTCACAACCACTTATCTTCTTGGTTAATTCAAGTATTATTTGGATTGAATAGTTTCTCTTTCCCTTCAAGTTATTTCCGATAGATCATGTG
>NC_090872.1:48435242-48445242 GCF_036669935.1 Montipora foliosa
AGGGCGCACGCTGTCTCTTTTACTTCATAAAAGGGTAAAATCATTTCCTTCGGCTTTAGCGAAAAATTTCGCAAGTTTCATATTTCTGATGCAATTCCTGGACATTTTTTTCTTTACGTTCTGAGGTGAATTAGATGAATTTACTGATGAGTTAAGACAAAAAAGAATACTACAATGTAAAGCGCGAAGCGCTTAGTGAAAAACAGGTTTTTCACCGAGGTGAAATTCATTTTAGAAGTCTCTACTCAGTTTCTTTTTCCTGAAAAATATAGTCTTCCAACATGACATTACTGTTACTATTAGTGTAAAATTGTCCTTTTTAAGTTGTAACTTCGCTCGTGGAAGACACAATTCTTCCTCAAGTGTATTATTAAGGCTTGACCAACCTAATTATTACGCATATTTTTATTTGAAGGAAATCATTTGTGCAATGTCCAGGAAACTTAGCAGAACTTTTATAATCGGCCTTGTTATTAGGGTTACCGTATACCTTGAGATCGGCAATTTTCTTCAAATTTGGATTTTTTTGGTTAAAGTAGTGATCGAAATGGGATATCTAATGTAAAAAAGAAATTATTCAAAAAGATTAAATATTGGCGGAGAAATGGCGGTTTTACGTTTTGGATGGAAGTAAAAATTACCCGTTTGACAACTTATAACGTTCATATTCTTAACTCGAAAATGCGGAAAATTTATACTTCATAATTTTGAAAACGTTTGGCATTAACACGTTTAGCACAACTGTGCTTACCGAATGCCTCCTTTTAAAGTGGTACTCCGTATTTACCTTTTAAGATCTTTGGATTTTTTATCATGTCACGTGACCTATTTTCCTTAATTGTTCATTGCTCTTAACATGTGGACATAACTAAAACGCGGCATGACAAAGCCTTTAAAAGGGGTCATCGAATAATCAAGAAACAAGATTGATATAATGTGGATGAATGTTCTCCATTTTTGAGTAAAGAATAAAACAATCTTCACTGATGTTCACCGTTTTTTTGCGGAAAATCTTCCATGTAAGAATGATTATGGCAGAGAAAACGCAACTTGGATACCTAAACTTGTTTTGTTCCTTCAGGGATCCAGTGCTTGGGCAGCAGATGAGATCGTCCCTTTCTTGTAAAACCATGGAGCGAAAGGTAAGGTAAGCCAAGCTGAAGCCGTTGAAAGAGGGTTTATTCCCCTTCAATTGACCTGCAATGCATTTAAATGTATTTTTCGTTTATTTAGGGTTGTTTTAGGTGTACCTGCGTGCGAGGTTGGTGCAACGCTCCATGTTAACGAGTCTTTCAATGTGAAGCCAAAACGTGGAGATTGCCGAATAGTCCAGGCACTTTATCGCCAAAAGTCGGTCAACCTGCCACTAATTGCAAAAGAATTTTTTTTGATGGTTTTTGGTCCAGGGACATGTCCTCTATAACATATCAAAAGTCCCCGAAAATCCGAGTGGGGGAAGTTGCCAAAAGTTTTTTTAGAGCCCTGTACTACTCAGCATGCAAACGAAGTTGTATTTACTATCTGTTGTGAGCCTGTTGTTTTGCAGGAGCTTAAAGCCAAGTGCAGCATGGGCTAGCAAGGATTGAGAGAATTTATTGTGTTTTCTTCCAAGGTAAATGCATCCGTTTTCCGATTGATTGAGATCTAAGTAAAACCTCTTGAAAATGTCGTCGATGGTTGGCTATCCGAGTGACGTATTGAGCGACTCAAGTGTTTAAAGATAACCTCCACTAAAACAACAAAATAACTTCAAAACGCAGAGCATAATGTTGACAATTAAAATTGTTCAAACTTTTTCCAATGAAAGTGTTTGTTTCCGAAAAAAATGAATTTCAAAAACGCTTGGTTTGACCGGGCGCCGCCATCTTGAATAATTGTGACGTGTCGTGATTGCCCTCTTGTTCTGACACAGAGAGCGTTTGTTCTGGAACAATAGGGCAACCGTGACACGTCACAATTATTCAAGATGGCGGCGTCCGGGAATCTGAAACAAGCGTTTCTGAAATTTATTTTTCTCGAATCCAAACGCTTTCATTGGAAAAAGTTCGAGCAACTTCAATTGTAAACATCATATATGTTTTGTGGTTAAAAGTTATTGTGTTGTTTTAGTGGAAGTTTTCTTTAAGGCTTGACCAGCCTAATTATTATGGTTATTCTTATTTGAAGGGAAGGCATTTGTCCAGGGCCTATAAAACTTGGCAGGCAGTTAGTTATCGGTTTGTTATAACTTTTTCAAAATGTTCTGTGTCACATTCTTGTCACGTGACCCGAAATCGACTTATAACAGCCGTCATATTTACCTTTTGGGACAACTCCTGGCCAAAGTCAATAATAGCACTTGTGAGGTACAGAGGAAAGGAGGGTGTCAGTGAGGACTTTGAATTGCAATAAAAGTTGTCATAATTTAGAATTCCTCCACGCTAAACCTGCACACAATTGCAAAACATCTCGCACGTGACAAACCCAGGAGCCCATGACTCAGACTAATGGAAAAAGTAACTTGTTCTCTTTTGGTTCATGGGTCAATTGTATTTTCAGATTTACCTTATGCAACCTCGGGTTGCTAGAGTAGTTAAAAATATATTTTGCTCGTCAATAATACGTTCGGCAACCGGATTTTTTTTTTTTTTTATGTCATTTTAGTCTAGAAATTAGGCCTGTTTAGAATGCCTTTATTATTTTTCAGCAACTCAATCTCGTACCCAGAGTCCTCGGGCTTTTTGGTCAGCGGGTGAGCGCTCGGAAAGCAGATAGCAGAGAAAAGTCAACTTAGATACCCAAAATTGATTTGCACTTTCAGGGATCCAGTACCTGGGCAACAGAGATCGTCCCTCTTTTGTAAAATCATGGAGCGAAATTCGAACAATGAAACATTTATCCTTGACAGGTAAGCCAAGCAGAAGCCCTTAAAAGAGGGTTTTAATTGACCTTTAATACATTTAAATGTAGTTTTCGTTTATTTATTTAGGGTTGTCTTAGGTCTATCTGCGTGCGAGGTTGGTGAAAGATCCCTGTTAACGAGTCTTTCAATGTGGAGCCAAAACAAGGCAAGTTCAGAGAGCTATAAATATTCCTTCAAGGACGGGCCGCAAGGTTTCTCTCCGTAATGACATTATGTATGGTACTTACTTTCCAGCTGCGTTGGTTTCATTGAAAAAGACCGCCTCACTTTTTCATAAATAGAGTTTGAAGTTTATCGATGTTCGCGTGTCTGATTAAGCTGTCTCGCTGGTAGCTTCATGTTAATGAAAGTCACCTTTGTGTATTCAAGAGACATGAAGTAACTGACCATCGTTTTTGTTTTGTACAGGCTTCGTTAGTTCTCGATAAATTGATCTTCAAAGTTGAGTCAAATTAAAGCCTCGATATAGGGCGCCATCAGCGTTCGAGATCCCTCAAAACTCGAATAATTTAAAGATCCGATCAAGCGGATTGTGGGTTTAGTATAAGGACATGGAAGTCTTGCAACACACAAGAAATGAGCGAAATCTATTTTTCAAACCAGATCGACCGGACCGCTTATACGGAAAACGAGATCCTGTGCATAAGCGAAGGATGAAGGCCGGAGATGAAGGCTGGCTTTTACTGCTGACATAAGGAAAACTACAATCTACATACACCCAGACGCATTTAATTTGTTTAAATAGTCTTTTGTTCTGGACCGTGAATAATGATCAAAACTCTACTGAGCTCGCTTTGAGCTTGGGTATCTTGCTTGTGCTTATGCTTAGGTCGCTCGTGAAAAGAAGAATTTTAAAGGCCCACCTACTGTCCTTCAACCGACAGGGTTTTCGACCGTTTAGTTTCGCATTTGTTATCGTAGCGATCTGATTGGATGAATTTCAGCTTTGGCAGGAACGCAATGCCTGTCGGTTGAGGGTGTTAGAGCAGTGGAGTAAACATTATGTACTTAACAGAATATTGCATTTCTGATTAGTCAATGACAAATGCATAAAGGTTGCAGAGTGCAATACGGAAGTTGCTATGGAAACACACCGACAGAGTAATTTCTTTAACCTGCGATCAGGCCCATTTTTAGAATCGCTGGCTCATTTGCTTTCCTGTGTCGTCGCTTGCCAACCACACAGTATGTACCGCGCTAAACTAAAATGGAGCCTGGTTAGCATTTCTTGATTTATGGTCACTCGTGACGTTTTGAACTCGCCGACGGCTCGTGCAATTTGGTGAACTTGCAAAACATCACTCATGCTCATAAACTCCGAAATGCGCCAGAACGTTCATACGATTTGCCATACTGGTCAGCCATCCAATGAAAAAACCCTCTCAAACATGGCTTCGCATGGGTGACAACGAAATTCATACGCAACCAAGCCATAACTTTCCTCGGGCTCATGGCGCTCAACATGTGTTTGGCTTAAGTCCTCCATTCTCGCAATTTCTCTCTTACTAATAGGTCTACACGTGGTCTAGATTTTGCAATTCTGCTATGTATTATACTCAAGAATTCTGAAAAAATATTACAATACTTGTACATGTTACTGAAGAGAATACGAAAACAACACATACCATTTCAGGGCCGTGGCCAGAAAAAAGTTATGACTGACGCAATGCCGTCCATGGTTAAATTCTCTTTGTAGGTATTTTAGGTGTTCATGATGAGGTACATTACAAACGGACAACACTGGAATCACACTTTAAAAAAAATCACGAAAAATGGTTTGAGGCAGGTGCCTCTGTTTTCCTCATACTGGCTACGCCCCTGCATTTTAATATGCAACGGCGGCGAAGCGGATTGAAAGGTTTTAACCACAGAAGTTAATCCTGACATAACAATCAAAGAATTAATTAATGGGTCCTTAGCTCCAAAGGTACAATTGAAAAGTACTCCTGTTTGTCCGCTATGCAGCGTTTCGTTATTCCACCATTCTTGGTTGTGTTTCTAAAGGTTGGTTTTAAAGTTGCAAAGCAACCGTAAATCGATTTCACATAGTAATGGGACTTGGAATTTGAATTTCATTTTGTCCAAATAAGTTCTTTTCTTTCAGTTAATCACTATGGCCGCTGGTCACGTGATTTAAAACGATCGACGGATGCTTTTAAATGGAACCTCCACTAAAACAAGAAAATAACTTTAAACCACAGAACATAATGTTTGCGATCAAAGCCTCTTGACAACGAAAGCCAATAAATAAGTTTCAGAGTCGCTTGTTTTTTTTTTTTTTTCCGAATTGTGAGAAAACAATAAGGACAACCGCAACACGTCACAGTTATTCAAGATGACAGCACCCGGGAAAATTGAAAGTGAAAATAAACGATTATGAAATTGATTTTTTTCCGATACAAACACTTAAAAAAATCAATGTCGAGCATATATATTTGATTGCAAACGTTGTTTTGTTTGGTTTGAAGTAATTCCATAGTCGTAGCGGAGGTTCCCTTTAATAGGGTTTTACAATTTACGTCTTTGATGGTAATATGTAAGTATGGCTGACCATTTTATTTACCTTGTTATATAAAGACTGCTACCCCGGCAAGGGCTTTTAACAGCATTTTTACCTATGTACATCCCTTGATCTAATGTTAAACTCTTACCATGATATACAAGAAAAAGTCAGTAATCCTTGTTTTGCTTTATCCTAAGATTTCTTGGCTTAGCAAGGTGACCTCGGGGATATTTCGGGTGTCTTGCATTTTGCAGCGACAGTACTTATTACTTATTTTCTTTCTAATTTGTTTTTATTTCCTAACGTCATTGCTACCTTAGTCTTTGGTGACGCATCAATTAGTAACTTCCTGCTTAGTCTACAGGGCTTAGCCAATATTTATTTCGATTTTACGGCTTATCCCCCTTGTTTTTCAACTTCATAACCATACATTCTAAACCGCAGAAGATACTAAGATGCAAGAATGCACTCAACTAAATTCCACTAAACTGGTCAACTATCAGTTTATTATCACACGGCAAAGTTAAGTCGCTTACGAAATTGTTCTTGTAACACCAATACCACGAGATTTTGCAAAGAAGACGAAAACATCACTTGTAAACTAAACTACTTAAATGCATGCCACACGTGCAGCACGGTTTTTGTTCTAGTTTAGAACTGATTACAATACTATGTGTTTTTTTCGTAGCGTTGCAGTTAATCGCCGTCTTCCTTGCTTTAGCTCCTCGGTGACTTTTATAACACTAACTTTTAAGTAGATTTTCACAAGGCACCTTTCAATCATTTCCAGTCAAAAGTAACTAGTTTACGGTACTTGCAATGTCAATCCTGGTCAATCAGTTGGCTGATTATTTCGACAATCTTGACTCGCTCATTGCATCAGTCTTGAGGTGATCTATATCAGCATACACAGTCGCAAGGCTCGCACTATTGATTTGTCCATTACTCTTTTCTGGAGAGTGACTTAGATCCGCGTATATTACACCACGGTATGGGGCAGGCATCTTTAGGAAAAGAGTAGCATTTGATAGAGTTATTAGAAATACTGCTAGAAGCTCGCATATTGCTGGCAAAGATGACTTCTCGCTCGTATCTTTAACATCCAAAGAAGATCTGAAGTAAGGATCTTAAGGGGGTGCCGCTAACGTCGAAAGTTTCTCCTTTTAAAAGGAGGTAGTTGAGAAACCATGTTATTAATAAGCTGCCTTGGTAATTTTATATGCAAATGCCTTGAATTCTCAGCTAAGGACTTTAAACCGTAGGAACCCTCTTACAACTCTCGTTCATAAACTGTGCAAGACTTAAACGAATCCACAAACATAGAAAAAAGAATAGTACATTTAGTTCCCTGTGTTGGGGTTTAACCTATTCTATAGTGGTATGCTCACCTTCAGCCCAGACTTGACGGCTATTATGCAAATGACGTTAATGGCGGGAATTCAAATTCAACACGTAAAAGTAATATTTTACTGAGCAGGTAGAGAAAATGACGTCATGGATTTATGTCCTAAGCTTATTTGCATAATAACCGTCAAATCTGCTTTGAAGGTGAGCATACCTTTACGTATTCTCCTTAGATACAGTGTATCTGGCTTGGCAATGATATCTCAATAATGCTTATGAGATCATACGAGTAGAAGCAAAGCAAGACAAGAGGACTTGTGGAGTGCTGGAATCGAACTTCAGGATTAGGATAGAGTTAACAGCACCATAATGTGCTAAATTTGTACAAATAATCACGCTCCTCCATCTTAATTCGAAGGAACATTTATTAGCCTCTGTCAGGCTATGGTCCGAGTGTGGTCCGGGTTCGATTCACGGAAGGGAAGGAGCTGAAATTAACAATTAACGCAAATCAAGTCAAATGTTGGTTTTTGAGGGTTTTTGAGGGGTAAACCGGAGTACCCGGAGAAAAACCCCTCGGTGCAGGGTAGGGAACCAACAAACTCAACCCACATATGATGCTGAGTCTGGGAATCGAATCCGGGCCATATTTGTGGGAGGCGAGTGCTCTCACTCCAGCGCCATCCCTGCACCCCGGCCACACGTGTGGGCTATGTTTGATGGTTCTTTACTCTGCTCCGATAGTTTTTCTCCGGTACTACGGTTTTCCCCTCTCCTCAAAAACTATATATTAAACAACCTTAGTTCGGACGGTTGTGGTGAATGGTAGTTGTAAGTAATAAGTAACAAAAGAAGAAGAAGAAGAAGAAGAAGAAGAAGAAGAAGAAGAAGAAGAAGAAGAAGAAGAAGAAGAAGAAGAAGAAGAAGAAGAAGAAGAAGAAGAAGAAGAAGAAGAAGAAGAAGAAGAAGAAGAAGAAGAAGAAGAAGAAGAAGAAGAAGAAGAAGAAGAAGAAGAAGAAGAAGAAAAAGAAGAAGAAGAAGAAGAAAAAGAAGAAAAAGAGGAACGAGGAAAGAAGAAGCGTTTTTCTATGAGGCTACAGAAGTTAAATGGTGACATAGTACCTGACTTGATAGGACTGAATTATTGCAAGTCATCAAGAAAAGAGCTTTGCTAGCGGACACTTGAGTATTTGTACCTAAGTTGTTGTAATAAAGTAGTAGTTTGTCCTGTAAGTCAACAAGTATAAGTAGTGGAGTTTACGCTCCCAGTATACTTAGATAAATTTAGGTAGTAAGGAAATCGCTAATTCTCTTGTCTTTCTGTAGGTAATTGCCTTAAAAGACTGCCGGAGGATCCAGCTGATTAGTCTTTCCAGGAGAAATAAAGTTATCATCATCATTATTATTATTATTATTATTATTATTATTATTATTATTATTATTATTAGAATCATTGAGACGCAATGAAACTGAAATGGATAACATCCATAAAGGGAAGGAGGAGGGGAGCGCGTGGGCTAAAATCCTTGCAGTTCTATGCTGTCGCAGGAAATTATACTCGTCAAACCTTTAGCCTAGTAAATCGTCATCGAATCCCAGTTTAGTGTATGACCACTTCCCATGATCATTTTCATCTAAGCACTTTGCAACAAGACAGTTATAATTTACCTGTGGAGGTTGTCGTTTCTTGTTCGTGTTGTCAGCAACTGCATACAGATCATCTTTGCATTCATCTTGTCTTGACGCATTTTGTTTTACAAAGGCTGCTTCGTTCTTTTGCACATCGTTTTCAAATCCAAGCAAAGAGAGATCCACACTGGCTTTATAGTTTTCACCGTTTCCGGTTGGGCATGTATCTGTATGTTGCATCACAGGGTCTCTGTGAAACGTCACTTTGTCTTGTTTGCTACGAATGTTAACAATTGCGTAAACATGTTGCCTTTCCTGGTCATTTGAAATGTCGCCTTTTTCGTAAGTTCCAGCTAGTTTGGATTCGTCGAAGGAAACAAGGTACCCATCACTCGACTGTGGCTGGATTAGTGCACTTTGTTCCTGGCCAACTGACTCTCCGTAGAGCGATTTTCTTTTTTCTTCTTTGATATTTGCGAGAGTATTCTCTTGCTTAATTTCATGCACATCTTCAAACCGGCCCATTTCCTTCTCGGAGGGAGGCTTCACAAGACACTTTCTCAATTGTGTGCAGTGGTTCTGTTGTTGATCTTCTTGCCGTCTCTTCGAGTTCGTGGCTTAAACAGGAAAGGAAAATACTAATTTAGCTTGGTGCGTGCAAAGATTGGTAACGATCTGTCACCTTTGAAAGGACTGAAACTAGAGAAACTTGATGGTATTAATTAACTTTCTAATCTCAGTACAGTGTGTATATGCAGTCATGTGGACCTTCACACTCAACACTGGCAAGCCTTTACGTAGACTTTTACTAGAAAGTCAAAGAGTCTCTGCATCATTAAGTGGTTGAGGACACAAAATGAGTACAACTGACCAGTTCAGAACGCTTTGAGAATAGCTATCTTAACGGTATAATTTTTGATCTCAGATTAGCAGTTTAGGTGACAATTTATGATTGCTGCAAATGTGTTTTTCTTCTGAGCGCAAAATCCATTGGATAAAAGGTTTGTCAACACAAGTTTAACATGCGAAATTAAGACTCTCACTGAGCTAATTTGATTGATAGAATTTGGGTCCGCTTGACAGACGTAGTTTTTACTCGCGAGGCTGGATGCCTCGTCTCTGAGGCGATCAGGTCCTCTGTAGCATAGGCTCCGTTTTCACCGGTCTCAATTCATGGTCGGGGAATACCGGTGGAGCCGGTGAACAATTTTAGTTGGATGTCGCTTTTCCGCCAGAGCGATGAGACAGCCGCTAACGCTTTGTTTCGCTGGCTGTTTAAATTGTAAATTTTAGATAAAATGAAGACAGCGGCTCCACGGAGGCTTTGGATTAAGTCCCGTTGAAGTCGCCTTTATTTCCACAGGCCTCTTTAAGATTGCTGAAGGTGCTCCCTGGTTAAATAAAGCTCATTATTATTAAATTTCAGTGGTAAGTTCCACGATCATTCCTCCGTTTTATAATCGGTGGTTAGATTCTGTTCTGAGCGTTACCCAGTTGAAATTTAAAGGGAATCTAGACTACTACTACTACTACTACTACTACTACTACTACTACTACTACTACTACTACTACTACTACTACTACTACTACTACTAGCAACAACAACAACAACAGCAATAATA
>NC_090872.1:48447742-48450242 GCF_036669935.1 Montipora foliosa
TATGCAACCCAGGAACAATTACAATGAGAACTAAACACAAGAATGATAGATGTATAGATTTAAAACATTTACTAGGTATTTACAGAACTTACACCCAGGTCATAAAGTAAAGTTCATTACAGTAATCTTTGATTTTCTCGCAGTTTACTACAAAGATCTTGAAAAAGACCTGACCGGCATATTAGGTAACAACTTAGCAACGACAACTATTGAACGCTCAAAAAAGTGGATCATCTCCCAAACTGTGAATTAGTAAAAAGGTTTCTCTCATGAACTGATTTTAGTTTAAGTCTTTTATGGATGATGAAGACGTATATAGTATCTCATTTGCATTTTATTCGTTCATAAGCATCTATGAATTTTACTACTTTTATTTTCTTAACTATATATGTAAATATATATATAATAGTGTTAAAATATTACATCCTAATTTATTAGATTGACCATAGTCATAAGGTTTTATCGGATAGTTACATGAGCACCATTGCCCAGGCCCGCAGGCCCACAAATGTTGTAAAATCATTTGAGGATATTTCAATGAAGTCTCACATAATAATAATAGTAATAATGATAATGATAATGATAATGATTATGATGAAACAATAGAAATAGAAATCTGCGCCTTCATATGTCTTTTGATATGTTCTCTGTTACTGAAAAGTAGTTGATAACTATACATTGCCAAGACAGCGATATGTGGATGCATGAGTGTCAATGGCTTCATTTTTAGGAATTATTACACATACGTTTATACCTTTTATCCGGGGCCGACGAATAAAAAAGAACCAAAGAAAAACGCCAATCACCAATATAATAAGAGAAAGTACTGCTACGGCTATTGTAATTAGCTGTGAATTGCCATCTGAAGTGTCCTTGACTTGGCCACCAGGGTTTTCGGGGTGTGTCACTAGAGAAGAAATCAAAAAATCAAAAAATTAAGCTTTCTCATTCTTTTATTTTGACTTATTCCAACGAAATATTTTGTTTTTGAAACACGAAGGGTGTACAAACCTCTCCCTTCAGATAAGCCAATTGGGGACAAGACTTCATATGCACATGGTAGGGGATTATCGGTTTGTATTACCAGCCGATAGGCAATCCATGGTCTTGCCTTCTAAATCCTTTTTTTTTTTTTTGCTGTAGGCTTTCCTTTTTGCCTAATTTTACATTTGATAAAGTCCCACAGATCACAATTTTCCCGTTTTCCTTATTCCGTGAAATATATATTTATTCTTGTGTACTGCACGTAGTAATAAACCGAGGGGAGTTTAGAAAAGCGTTAAATATGCGGTTCTTTGCAGGAAGTAATTTCTACTATTCTGCCTTATCAATCAATGGCGATTGATAACCCAGATTGATGGCAACGATTTTTGTGCACAGTATGTCGACATTGCAGTTTCTTTTTTTGCGGTATTTTTGCTCTTGCTTATAAAACCTATACCTTTACCCCTACGCTGAGTACAGCCATCGTAATGTAGCTTACCTTCACAATGTCTCAGTAGTGTGGTGATCGCTGATTCTATAGTGCAAAACTGAGTGCCACACGGTATGACAAAGCTCTTAAAGTGACATTTACTCTATTAGTGTCGTTGCTCATCACTTACCTCCATCATGTCGCTGTTGGATGGTCATCGAAGAATCTGTGGCATCAGAGGTAGCTGGCAATGTTTGGATTGTAGTAGGCTTGGTTGATCGCTTGTCATCTGCAGTCAATGGCACAGTTTGTAATTGTCAATAGAATATTGAAATATGAAAATACAAATACGAGCTACATTGAACATGCAAACTAACTCTAAGAACAAGATGAATTTGAGTTATTGAATCTAAAATGTCCACTTTTTGCATTTCTCATTTTTAACGCCTAGTGAGGTTCGATGATAAAATGCGACCAAATTTGTTTTAATTAAATACCTTCAGTATTGTGTGGGTTGATGGGTGACCACAGAGTGCTTCAAATTCGCACAAACGAGCTTCAAGGGCACGCGAGTTCTGGGAGTGCGTTAGGCTGGGGGCATTATCGTCGATAAAGTAAAGGTAAACTCACTCTATTGAACGTTGATAGGTCCTTCAGCTACGAGACTGGTGTCAACGGAAGCCGACGGTTCACCCTTTACCCCCTCCCCCTGTCAGTGCTCCTTTTTACGGGAGTTTAAAGCTAAAGCTGCACAAATCAGAGGAAAGTTCAAGCAGACATTGAAGTCGCTGCGAATCGAACCTGCGGCCTCTGGGTGTTTAAGACCCACACCAGTCAATAAAAGGAGAAAATTAAAAAAATAATAAAAATAAAAGAAATTCATAAATTAATATAAATAGGGAAATCTTTACATACCATGTACAATTCAAACAATTCAAATACCGCGAACGACGGTTTAGAACAATATATAGTTCATTCCTACTCAGTGCTATAACAATTCAATTTTTTCCTACCGCTCACCTCCCCCATGTCGCAGTGGACTTGTAGTCGCTGAGTCTGTGGCAACTGAATTTTATCAAAAGAAGT
>NC_090872.1:48462742-48477742 GCF_036669935.1 Montipora foliosa
TGATAATAATGTATAATTATTATTTATTATTAATGTTAATAAGCAAAAAGATGTATAAGCTGGGCGAAGAACAGGAACAGGAATTCGGGGCAATATTGGGATTTTTCATGGTTTAAGTACTAAAATTGCTGACACATTAAAATATAGAGCAGGGATATAGGTTTTCAACAATGTGTGGTACCTTTTATCACATGCTTTTTCCATATCCGGCATTCTTTAATTTCTTCTTTAATTTATTTCTTTAATGTTATGAAAAGTAGGTCAGGTGATGGTCTAGCTGTAAAGGGCCTGTTAAAATTTAAACACAAAAATTGCTTTCAGAACAATCCTGTAGAGAAAAAAAAAATTAACACGTTATTTGCGGGAGAAATAATCCATCGAGTTTGGACTCGAGTTCGAGTTTGAGTTGAAGATCGAGTTAGACTTCGAGTTGGATTTCGAGTTAGACTTCGAGTTGGATTTCGAGTTGAAGATCGAGTTAGACGTCATTTGAAATAAATTGACAAGAGGTGAAGGGGAAGATCGGCAAAGACCAAACAAACGAAATAAGCTTTTCTGGCTTTGCAGCCCGGCAGAAGTCAATTTTTCTTTTGTTTTTTCTTAAGTTTACTAAAGTTAAAGAAAAAGTTTTAAGAAATATATATTTACCAAAATATAGGTACAGTGTGACAAACAACCTGCCGTCTACTTAAACTAAAAGCTTAAAAATTAATTGTAACTATTAACATTGTTAATGTTCTCAAAGTCATTGAATCGCTTAATCTTGCAGTCTCGAGTACTGTCATCAAATGTAAACGGGAAATATTACAACTGAGTCAATATCAACGAGTGGTAAGTAAATTGATACCATTTGCAAATTTCAATTCAAATTAAACAATTGATCCGGAATTAAATATTACAACAGAACGAGCTAACAGAAACAAAATATGTCTACATAAAAACATATCTAATACATGTGTAGAGAATTCTCTGTGCACGACCACAGTGTGGTAATATCATGACTTATTAAACCACTGGAGAAGTCATCAAACAATGCGCACATTGTACTTTCATTGTACTTCTAATGACTTGATAAAATACATGAATAAACTTGAATTAAGTTGAATTAACTTGTTAACCAAAACTGCAACAACACAAGGTACACATTAACTTAAGCCACCTTTAAGGGCCCATTGAGGGATTTCTAGACCTTTGCTAAGGGGGGTGAACAATGACGCAAGACCGCGCGCTGTGTTACGTGTATAGCCTACTAGCACGCGGCAGATGCCCAAAGATTTCCCTTTCAAGCACTTCTTTAAACTTGCCAAACACAACGAAACAATAGAAAACTATAAAAAAAAAATCCCGGACTTATATTTGAACTCTCTTCTGAGACTCAATCACAAGAAATTGACTCCAATGTAAGGAAATTTCTTGCGTTCAGTGTATCCAGAATAAACGCAAAAGCTTATACTATACGCGTACATCTATCGCGCAAATGGATCTTTTGAATTGAATTGCGCATGCACGAACGCACGGACCTTTGGTTTTCAAAAACTGCTAAGTTCTAGGTGATTTATATTTCTGTATACCATTTCGCAAAGTTTCATTTCTACAGCTGGTATTGGGAATTCAACTATGCATAGCCCATTGCAGAAACGTGTGACTACTGGGGCGAATTTCTTATATTGATTAACATTTCAACTGAAACATTACTGAATGAAAAGCTACCCAACCAAGTTTAAGAGTTTTCAGCGGAAAATTGTCTAAAAACGGTAGCCGTGCAAAAGTTGCAAAACTCCATACAAAGGCTTATAATTGTGTGGCCTGTTTACCCTCTCCATACAAACTCTCTTTTTTGGGGGATATTTTTATTCTTGGTAAAGACTCTCAAATTTAGTTGCTTTTTCATTTGAATATTTTAGTTTTACAAACAAACGAAAAAGAACGATACTCTTTCCCAGTCCTCTAACGCTTCTGAAATGGGCTATGCATAGCTATATTCCCTAGGACGTTAGCGAGTTTGGGACATTGACACGTGGCACGTTCTCCTTCAACGGGAAAACGTATTTAAGTTAGGAGATATGCCTGTAGAAGTTGTGGGAACAAGCCCGGTTGAAGCTGCACCATCGAGGGATGGAAGAAAGGCAGCCTTTGTGACATGCAGTGCATATTGGCATGGAAATATGCATTGCCCATCGTTGACATTTTCTGGCCGTTGTTACAGTACTCCCGTCTCATTTGTGTTATTATCAGAAGGTCGAACGGTGGAGGCGGAATTTGGCCGTTAACTTTAAGAGGTTGCTGACAGCCATAACACACTGATACACTAGCATGGCAGAATCTCAGCAGTGTAAGTATGTAAGACCCTGGATTGGCACATGGACGTGGAAGACTAACAGGGTCGGGCACTGTTTGAGCCAGTGGTGGTTGTTGCATAACCGACGACGGCTGCGTGGACATCAGGGACTGCGGCGGCGTTTGCAAGAGGGGAAAAAACGATGTGATCTGCGACGAATGACATACTGTTTGCGGCCACGACTGAGAACAGGTGGTAAATATAGACTGGGAAGACGTTGTTACTATCGACTGGGAAGACGTGAGCATTAACGGCTGAGAAGATGGGTTCCCTAACAGCTGGGAAGACGCTGCTGTTGAAGGCTGTGGGGAAGGCAAGGACTGTACAGGCAACTGCATGGAACCGAGGGGCGAGATGTTCCCTGACTGTATCAAAGTGGGTGGTAACGGGCGACGTGGCTTCTGAGATGGGAGTTGCACTGACGTGGAAGGCAATGCATGGGATGGCACGGGTGTTGACACTTGTACAGAAGACCGCGGTACAATCGGGGCCGACATTGGCGCTTGATGGGGTAAATGGACCGCCGATGGTGACGATTTTGGAGGAGGACCAATGGCATTGGAACTTTCTGAAAGGAGTGTTTGTAAAGTGTCCTTTGTTAGCCAGTTGACATGTTTAATGAATTTTTGTTTTCTTTGGGCGATTTTGGAAAAATATGCCTACCCCGCACTACGGCGTCTTTGATATTTTTGGTCCACTGAAATAAAACGTAACCTTTCCTTGTACTTGTACATGTTCATTGCCGTGACTTTGACATCTTCAGTTCCCACGGCCTGCTCCCGTCTGACCTTGTAGCTCAGTCGGTAGAGCGGCGTAGATCTAACCCGAACGTTATGGGTTCAATTCCCACCCTGGTCAGAGTTTTTCTCTGCCCTTGTGTGGGCCCATTTCCATCAGTAGGGCTAACGCTCACATGGTTCGTGTGGGATAGAAATCTAGCACTTCACATTACCCTCTATTCAGTTAACTCTGTTTAAAATATAAGTGCTACACGGCCAACGTTTGTATAAAACGTAACCTTTCCTTGTACTTGTACATGTTCATTGCCGTGACTTTGACATCTTCAGTTCCTACGGCCTGCTCCCGTCTGACCTTGTAGCTCAGTCGGTAGAGCGGCGGAGATCTAACCCGAAGGTCGTGGGTTCAATTCCCACCCTATTCACAGTTTTTCTCTGTCCTTGTGTGAGCCCATTTCCATCAGTAGGGCTAACGCTCACATGGTTCGTGTGGGATAGAAATCTAGCACTTCACATTACCCTCTATTCACTTAACTCTTTTCCAAATTTTGCTCGGCTTGTGATTAGGAAAAGCTCCAATTTTGACCAAATTTAAAACAAAACAAATAAAATTCGTACTGGTGCAACCCCCTCCCTATAGACAACCCTAACAAAAAATCTAAACCTACCGCAGCCGAAGAACATTTCCTGTCATCTCCTAACAACACACTGCCAACGACATGCAATTAATACCCATCGAAAAGTTCTCTTCTATCCGAGGCTATATCCGTAAGGCCACAGAAGTTTTATTTTGTAATCCAAAAAGGCAGAACAATTGATCCAGATGGTCTGAACATCCACGAAGAATCAGACTCTTCCGTTCTATGCTATGTGATTATTTTTTAATATAAGCTTATCTACACTGTGTTTCACTGTGTTTCCCGAACATATTACGAAAATATGCTACATATGCTTGAAATATGCTTATTGTACCCGAAGAAGCCTGGTTTGGCCAGCCGAAATATCGATAACCCCTAAAGGAGACCATCTGGGCGTGGTTCAAGCTTTTTGTGAACCCTGAAGGAGACCAATCAAATTTTGACCCCTAAAAACAAGTTAAAAAGAAAATTTGAATTTTTGTTTTGTTGAATTCTGTGTTTATTTGCGGAACCCGAAACGAGACCTTAAAATATTCGCGCTTTGCCCGGAACACCCTAAGCGAGACCAAAATCCAAAATTTACACCCCTAAACGAGACGACGAGCATCCCCGTCTGTTTGATATGGGGGTCGCCCCCCCCCCCCCCCCCCCGGAACCACGTGGAAACCTCGTATCAAACCCGCTTATGCCTTGAAAACACGTGTAACACAATACGACCACTTGGACAGCGTCACAGTCACGCATCACGCATCACGCATCCTCGATTTACGGGGCCTAGGACCGTACTGAAGACCTCGGGCACCTATTAAAGCCTCAAAATATTTCCTTACAATGCTAGGCCAAAGTTGAGATGCAAGGTATCTTTATGTGCCACTTGCACTTTCTTAACAGAAATGGACACTGCTTTGATTCAAATCCTTTCTCTTCATGAGAGATCGTTGGTTAGCATCACGGATCATGGTTAGCATTTACATTATAAGGAAAAATATTCCTTGTCATACTATCGTTGGTTTGTGCCCTCCCATAAGCACAAGCGGTCCTTCGAAAAATGTAAGTATCTTGGCGGGCTCTGGTTTTGCGGGATCTACCCTACCCTACCCCTCTATTTATTTTTTGGGGGAGGGGAGTTTATTTTTATAGTCAACTTTAACTCGAACTCCCAACTCGAAACGCAACTCGAAGTCCAACTCGAAGTCCAACTCGAATTCCAACTCGAACCCTAACTCGAAGTCCAACTCGAAGTCCAACTCGAAGTCCAACTCGAACTCGCACTCGAATCCAAACTCGATGGTTCGGGATTCAATACAAATACCGGCTAAGTTAAGAGTCTGTGTATAATAAAGTTATTATTAAAAGGCACGTTGTGTTGCGTTACGTAACGCGGTATGTTTCCCAACAGTATTTTACTTGTCTCACGGGACTATATTTAAGTTCATCGAGGCGTACTTATTTTTCCACTACTTACCTTTTTAAATCAAAGCGATCGCACTTACTTACCATTCGGAGTGTTCTCAAGGGCAAAGTATATATTTCCAATCAGTCACACGAATCATAGTAGTCGGCACTTATTGAAACCATCTCAAGAAATAGATCGTTTTCACCGTCACGCAACAAAAAAATTAATTGAAAACGTTCAATGAAAGAGGCCAAGAACTTGGAATGTTGTAGGAAACACTTTTTAACCACCTCTGAAATTCTGAGGTCTGTGCAGTACATGATTTCTGAGTTATTTGTCGACGAGTTTCATGCAACTTCATAGAATTTTGTATGGAGACGCCATGTTGGTGTATCAGAGTGGTCAACGGTAATCAAGGAGACCATCTGGAGTTCGCTTACTTCTCCCTCCTGAGATAAAATACATGTGTATAAGCACGTCTCCTAATTTAATGAAAAACTCAAACTGCTGAGATTGATAGGGATAAACATTTTTTACAACCTAAGAATAGCTTTGTCTCATATTGTCAAGCAAAGTGACAATTCGGAAATTCAAAATGTTGTATTTTTGAAACGAAAGACGTCACGGAACTGGACACTTGAAAAAATATTTATTTCTTGTCATCTTCAACCCCCTATAGGTAAACTTCAGAAGACCTTGCGATTTTGATTTCAGAATTTGATGACGTCACTGAAAACCATCTATTGTTTTCTTTATTTCAGAAAGAGGTCCAGATAGGGGTCCAGTTTTGTACCGTCCCTGCTGAAGACCTATTAAAATCTCCTTTCAGTTGTTAAATTACCAATAGCAAAATTAAACATCTTCCATCCCCTCGGCAGCATTTTTAACATATAGGTGAGCTAGTCATTTATGTAATTATACTAATGATAATTTTAGTGCTGGTAACAGTGATGGTGACAATGACAGTGATAGTGATAGTGATAGTGATAGTGATAGTGATTGTGATTGTGATAGTGATAGTGATAGTGATAGTGATAGTGATAGTGATAGTGATAGTGATAGTGATAGTGATAGTGATAGTGATAGTGATAGTGATAGTGATAGTGATAGTGATAGTGATAGTGATAGTGATAGTGATAGTGATAGTGATAGTGATAGTGATAGTAATAGTGATAATAGTAATGATAAGACGCCTGTTAAAGAGCCTATTTCAGGCGTTTTCAACCAACCTTTTTTATCGCAATCGCTAAGGCGCCTTTCGCAAATATAATCCTCTTTGTGATCACAGGGTATGTCATCATATACAAGAACGTTGCTAGAAAAGTACATTTTAGCACATGGACCATCGTTGCTTGGTTCATAGCCAGCCCATGGCTTTTTTGTTGGAGTGACCAGAATACTGCTGTTGCATATCCATGTCCACCTTCCATTCTGTTCTTTCAAGCCAATAAAATATTCGGATGTCAAGTTCTCTTCTTTAAGTTTACGCGCTAGGAAATCTAGTTCCTCTTGATTTTCAATACACACCAGGTGGCTCCCATTGTCTGAACATAATTTTTTGCTTTGTTTCCATCCAGGGCGTGGATGCTTTGATAACTTATGAACGGTGTACTCGTGACAGCTGTTAACAAACTTTTTACCTATAGTAATAGTAATCAGGGCTCTTAGAATATATGAAATTTCATATAAATGGACTGTGGAATAGACATTTTGAAAGACCGGATTTCGAACCGATGATCTTGCTATTGCACTGCACTCGACAAATTTTTTCAGGCTTGCTTGCAACTGCTCAAAGGGAGAGTATCACAGTGGGCGTTTTCCATTTACCAAGAAATTCCGGAAATTCCGGTTGGAATGTAAATGGAATACACCTTTTTGGTTCGTATCACTGGAAAATTTCCGGAATAAATGGAACTTCTGAAAAGGTAGTCCTATTTTCCCGTTGGAAACTTTCCGATGGAAATGTGTGTTCCATTTACAACTTTTGAAAGGTCTTACCACTTCCAGGCAATTCACGGCCACATTTTTAAATTTTGGCGCGTAAAATCGCAATCACTGGGCGGCGAACGGACCTGAGTTAAATGGAACACGTTTCTCACCCGATGGAAATTTCCACCGAAATTTCCGGAATTTTTTTGTAAATGGTAAACGCCCAGTATTGCGCAAGTTCTAGCCGTAGTGAATATCACCGTTTTTAAGCCAATCGGAAGCGACGTGATAATTACTGAGGGAAATCCGCGAGAAGATTTTTCGCTCAGTCATCTAAGAAGTGAGCCGCCCTTAACCCATAAATGGAGAAATTTTTACGCGTACGTGTAATTTTTCCTCGCGAATTGTAACGTCGCTTCCGAATGGCTCATAAATGATAACATTCGTTACGGTTAGAACATGTGATATACTGTGATACTCTACCTTAACAAGGGCACCCAACGAGAATATAGTTCAAAACATTGTCAAACGTATTTTAGTATTTAAACGGTAGATATAGGCATAAAAGTTTTTCATCTGTTCGGATCCGAAAATTATGGGGATTAAAACTTACCTTTTCGAAATTTTCAGCTAGAAAAAAGGCTCCCGAAAATTCTAGCTGACCTTTCTAGGGTAAAAATCCTTTAAAAATGGGCAATTATGCCATTTTTTAGATGTTTGAAAATTCTAGGACAGGCAGGCAAGCAAGAAGTTCCGAAAATTCTAGATCTCAAATCGTCTTCCGAACAGATATTTTCCGAAAATTGACGTTGGCTGCTGCTGCTTTAACTTGCTTAAAAAACTGCGATGACCTTTCCAAATTTATTTCATAATAGTAATTATAAGAGAACAAAAAAATAACAATATAAGCAAGCATAGGCAATCAAGGAATGACGCATTTATCGGTTTTAAAATGAGAAATGTAATTTGAAGTATCAAGATCTTTAAAATGGTCTCCATTTGCAAATATATGGCGTTAATCTAACCTTGCTTGTATTGGTAGATCTAAACGGCATTTTGCCGTGTTTCCCTTTCAGTGTTTTTATTATGAATAGCTTAACTGAAACTGAAACCTCGGAAAAGCACGCTTGGATCAGTGAAATCTATTCCTGACAAGAGCTGTTGTTGGTGACTTTTTTTTCACAATCTTATCTGTGTAGTCAGTCACTGATTGGTTAATAGAAGCGTCTTTCAGATAATTTATATATTATGGACCTACCCTGCGAGCAGAGTCTCTTTCGATCTTCCTAGATAAGTCGATAAGTCCGACTTATCTCGGAAGACTCTGCTCGCAGGGTATTATGGACCGTGAAGACTGTGAACTGTGATTTGTGCGCTTCAGTCCGTCGTTCGAGTGAAGGTCAGGATTGGTTTATTGTAAGTGAAACAAGTGTCCATTTTTTGTCTTTTGGCGTTTAAGTTCTCACCGGTGGAAGCCTAGCAATCGCATCATGTGTTATTCGTCCGTGTCAGCGGTTCATGTTTGTCACCTTTCAATACCGGCCGGAACAATCTAGATATCATCAGTTAAAGCACAGGCAGACAACGCTGAGGATGCGAGAGCGCGTGACGTCACGTTATTTTGAGACAGCTGTAACGGCCGATTTAACCGATCGAAGAAGATTTTGATCGAAGAAAATATTCCATAATAATTAATAATAATTTTGTCTCTCTTGGGGCAAATCTGTGCTTTTTGATTGGTTAATTTGACTTTGATGACAGTTATCAAATTCCAATGATGCATGAGCGGTTTCCGAATTACCCAGATTCTCGAACAGGATTTTGGGGTCGCTAGTGTCACGCACTCTTCTCCGTGACACGAGCGACCTGCACCGTCTGAGAATCAGGCTATGTCCGGATCATCTGACAATAACAAAAACCTGAGCGAAGCTTGAAAATCGAACAGGATTTTGGGGTTGCAGAGCCGTGTAAATGCGATGATTTTTGGCTAGTTGCTAGCGAGATTATCGACTTTCTACGTGCCCAAGGCTGGGAGGCGAGCAATCTTTGGAAGTGGGAGAAATTCGGCTAAATTCTGGAAGCACTCGGCCGTGAGCGGTCTTGAAAGTTGCACTCCTTGTCTATTTATATTGTATATGGCGACACGTGGGATCTGAAGAGGAAATCGAAGCGTCCCAAAAACCCAATAAATCACTCAGGATAACTCAGAAAATAGTAGGTAAGTGAACTTTATTTATCTGGCTGTCCATAAAATCAGGGGCACCCAACGTCAATTTTCGGAAAATATCTGTTCGGAAGACGATGTGAGATCTAAAAATTTTCGGAACATTTGTTGTAAAATTTCTTGCTTGCCTGCCTGTCCTAGGATTTTCGAACATCAAAAAGATGACATAATTGCCCATTTTTAATGGATTTTTAGCCTAAAAAGGCCACCTAGAATTTTCGGGAGCCTTTTTTTCTGGCTGAAATTTTCGAAAAGGTAAGTTTTGATCCCTATAATTTTCGGATTACTAGACTTTCAGCTAGGAAATCCGAACAGATGAAAAATTTTTAGGGGATAAAATATGTCTATATCTACCGCTTAAATACTAAAATACGTTTCACAATGCTATGTTTAGTGGTTTTGAACCATATTGTCGTTGGGTGCCCCTGTAAAATGAATTTTCGAAAAGAAACATCGCGATTTGAAGTTTTTATGGAACATTTTCCTCGATCAGTTGAATCGGCCGTTACTACTGTCTCAAAATAACGTGACGTTGCGCGGTCTAGCATCCTCAGGGTTGTCTGCCTGTGACTAAAGCTAGGCTGACTGCAATCATGGACAAAAGTGTTGGGAAGGTAGCTTCACTTTACAGATAACCCCCTCCCCAATGTTGGATGGGAAAAAAATAGTGACTTTTCTTACCTGAAGAACTCCAACAATGAATATGGGGGAGTGGAGCCACAAGAGCATAGTATTTCCCAAATATTTCAGCCAAGAGTTAGAAAAATCGAATTAGGTGTGAAGTGAACTGATGTCCGCAACCTTCCCAACAACTTTTGACCACGATTGTAGATTCATAGATAGCTAATTGGGTTTGTACCTCGGTGCTGCGTCGGCTGGTGGTTTGAAAAATATTGAGTAAAGAAAAAATAGATTGACCTCTGAAGGGGTACAATTTCATCCGGTAATTGGAGTTTCTCAAATGGTTTTAAATGGATATACTAAAGAGAGAACGGGGAATTGGGAATCGAGCCTGCGAAGAACTATTCTATGGTGGAAGAAGAGGGTAGTTTCTAAAGAAACTGTGGTGCTGCGTCGGTGGGGAAGTAGTATACAAAAATTTGGTAATATCAACGGAGTTGATATTGTAAATTGGCCACCGTACAGAGCTTCTGAAAGCTGACGTTTCGAGCGTTAGCCCTTCGTCAGAGCGAAGGGCTAACGCTCGAAACGTCAGCTTTCAGAATCTCTGTACGGTGGCCAATTTACAATATCAACTCCGTTGATATTACCAAATTTTTGTATTCTATGGTGGGATGCCTTCTTGAGCTAGCCTTTTACAAGATTTACAGATGTCCTTCAAACGAATAGTATTTGCCTTAAATTGCAATGTTCGTGTCATGGTATTTAACTGCCATCTGATCCTTATTTGTTACTAAAATAAACTACAATCTTGGACAAAATAGATAAGAAATTTTTACCCCCAATTTTTGGTTTGCTGTTCCATTTTATTCTGTCCCCGCGATTGTAGAATATCGTACACATATTCTCAGAAGGACATGCTTTCGCATAATAACTTACCACAACACCCTGGAGTAATAAGAAAAGCCAGGCTGAGAATGATTCCTGCTATCATGGATCTAAAGCGGCTTTGCCTCACTGACTTCATTCTTAACCTTGGCGTTGCGTTCACAATTGTGACTACGACAAAGGAAAACTCCAATATTTAAAGAACAAAGTTGCTTCAGTGTTATTGATTCATGCTTTGGCTGAAACGAAACTGTTACGGTATCGCTGAAACACGTACAGATTGGAATACGCGATATTTCAAAGCAAACTCTTCCTGTTTTCTTTCTGTCTGGCCTCCTTTTGGTCACGGATGTGAAGCGTATCAACGACTATCGTTTGGGGTCAGAACATGCAAATTTGTCTCTCATTCAGATGTAAACTACATGGAATCGATGAGTCAACGACCAATATCGATTTTTTCAAGATATGCCAATTTGTTACTCACTCAGATGAATTCAAATCAATATGGCAACAATCAATATCAATTTTCCGACGTTTCACTTGCCGAAGTAATGCCGCAACGTAATACGTTGAAATATTCTTCCACTTTTCTTCTTTCGTACCGACGGGATTGATACTCGTTACAGTCAGAATGTGTTACCGAGCCATGGTTCAGTGGAAAACTCAAGGTGTCACTGTGCTATGTGTGTTAAAAGTGAATGCGAAGAGACATTTGCTCGTCGATTCGCCAAGTTCACGGGTCCACTCGTATTAGCAAAGGAGTACGCCGTGAGATTGCCGTGGATAGTGACAACTGTGTTCACCTAAAACAAAGTAAACTGCTGTCCCTGCACAACTATTGAAAGAGTTTATTTACTTGGCGCAGTGTTTTGTCGTCAAGCGTTAACTCAAACATTTGTGTCTGCATTTTTCATACTTTTACATGATGCTTGGAGAGTTATGACCAGTAGTTATACTCTACCAAAAATACCACAATTCAATTCACGAATCGGTAATTACGCTTTGTGTAAGGTTTTATGCAATATTATTATTCTTGCTGACGTTGAGCTCACATTTTAAGTAGAAGATAAATAGCGTTGGTGATAAGGTCAATTCTATCGATGTTCATGTTATTTTCCATCTAATGCAATGTGGCACTGTTAAAATTTATAAATACATTTGGAAATATTTGTTCAGAAGAATTCCTCATGCTTCACATCCGGGCCCGTGGAAGCTTTATTTTGTTATCTTGAACAAAGAAACATGTGGGTTAGATTAAAGGGAAAAAAGCACACAAGGCCTGCAATGGTGTGTATCAGTAGACAGTCACATCACGATCAGGAGACGAATGATCGAGAGCATTTCATCAGTTTATTATTGTTTAAAGGGGCTAGGTCACGCTATTTTAGGTAATTTTGTTTCATTTTGTTAATTATGAGCTCTAAACGTCAAATTGGCAGAGCAAGAGTCTTTCATTTGCAAAATCACGGCCACATAACAACTGTGAATGATTTTCCAGCTTTGTAAATGACATTTTGATAAAGATTGATATAAATTTGAAAAAAGGTGGGCCGACGTTTTTCAAATTTAACCAAATTCAATCCACTTCAATCCTCTCCAGTTTTGTCCATCCATGTCCCTTCTTGGCTTCCCTGTGTTTTGTTAGAGTTCTTCTATAGTTTTGAACAGTTATTTTGATATTTTAGTTAATTCTATGACCATTCGATCAGTGCTGAAATTGCCTAAACTTGCGTGACCTAGCCCCTTTAACGACGAATGTTTTCATGTGCAATTGACTATTTTCTTGACCTTAGCTTTGCTATTTTAATTGATTCTCTGAAACAAATCAACCGGAATCAGTTTTTTTAAGTATTGGCTTTAGGCATATTTACAGTTATAAATTTATAATGTATAAATTGATATCACATTTATGGGCTTAAATTTAAGGTAGCAGAGATAGCATTGTGACACATTTCTTATTGTGTCAACACACTTTTTTTAAAATCTAGTGGCATTAATAAATTCCTGTTCAACGAACAGTTTGTGTAATGACAGAAGATTTTAAGTTGTCATACAACCATAGTTAATCCATGGAGATGGTTACGAAACTGGACAAGTTGCTTGGTTTCATGTTTTTAACCGTATTTTTGGCCTTGACCCTGCAAAAAACACACCTTTTTTCGAGAAGATAACCAATCAAATCCTTTGATTAAATTATGCGCAACTAATTTGCGAACCCGTGCGAAGCGAAAACAAAAGATTGTGCAGGGTCACGGTCAATTCAACATCGCTTGCAACAACATTGTCCTCGCTTTTGAAATTCTAAGGTTTCATAATCAGTCCCTCGATTAACTATGATACAACAAAGAATTCAGTTTGCTCATCATGTAATAATCAACAAAGTTATGTAAATAATCTCTTTTAAAACTAGAACACAACACGAACATGTCTTCATTGAAAGAACTATGTCTTTTAAAATAGTAAATTATTGTTACAGAACATCGAGTATCACGTTGTGAACACAATGAACTGTTGGTCACAGTTGGTTAGTGCGCGGCCTTGGTGCAAGAGGTCCCGAGTTTGATCCCCGGATCTCACATCCTTGTTTCGACTTCTTTCCTTTCAGTGTAGCCTACGTAGTTTTAAATACCCTTAAAACGGAGCACTGATGGAAAGAGGGGGGTAAAATGAGCGCACCGTCGGCTTCCTGGGAGAATACTCTCTACAGAGTAAAGGAACTTCCGACGTTAAATAAGGTGTACCTTTACCTTTACCATTTCCTGTGTTCATATGCCAACCTTTCCATCTGAGGTGTACACCCCTTTTGCAAAGCAAAGGCAAAAAATACATTCGTGTCATATAGAGGCAACATTGATTTTAAACATGGTACAAGCGTTGCTTTTTTGTTGTAGGATTTACACACTATACGTGTTGTACATAGATATCACAGAGTTTAAGCACGAGAAGTTTTTAACCCAAGGATGGAAACCGTAAGTGAACATTTCGCATGCCAGTGCAGTCGTCTAATCTTCTCTCACAGAGAAAAAAGGACTTATCACTATTTGAAAAACCG
This sequence comes from Montipora foliosa, assembly GCF_036669935.1. Lineage (NCBI taxonomy): Eukaryota > Metazoa > Cnidaria > Anthozoa > Scleractinia > Acroporidae > Montipora > Montipora foliosa. The sequence goes on from NC_090872.1 coordinate 48,476,566, forward strand.
TTAGGACTTATATAACAACTAGGCGAAACTTGCATAATTAAATATGATTAAGTGACAAGAAATACATATTTGAGTGAGTTACAGAGTGTTAGAAAGAATGTAGAGCCTAAAGCGTAAGTGTCGACTGTGTTCGACACAGTGTTCGACTGTTTCGAAATCCTTGATAACGCCCCTACTAAATTTCAACTTAAACTCAAGGAGGCTATGCATATAAATTGGGAACAGCCTAATTTAAACCAACAAGTTCATCACGTCAACCTGACACTTACGCTTTAGGCTCTACATTCTTTCTAACACTCTGTAACTCACTCAAATATGTATTTCTTGTCACTTAATCATATTTAATTATGCAAGTTTCGCCTAGTTGTTATATAAGTCCTAACGGTTTTTCAAATATTTTGTACTGACGATGATGTTTGTAACATCGAAACTTATCACTATATAAATATGATAGTGTCAAGATAGGTTTAAAAGGAAAACAGCTCCCTTCCGTTTGTCTAATCTTCCTTTTATACAATTGAATTTGGTTTTTGGTTGTTTCTAATCTCTTCTCTTCATTTTAGCATTGTAGGCCAGATTACCACATTTATTTTTCTTTAATCTACTTTGTTGTCAAAAAAGGCATCCCACGTAAACGCCATTGTTGGGGCGCCTTGTTATTTCATCATTCTGTTGATATATTCAATACCTAATAAGGTATACTTGTACAACAATTAAAAGCCAAAGGTGCTTGAATGCAAAAGACGGGGTTAAAAGCTCTCGATAGTTGTGTTTACTAGTTGAGAAATATCCAGTTGTTTTCGGTACCACTTTGTTGTAGTTGAACAGTGAAGCATTCCTTTACGATAAGAATCAAACAAGAATTGACCTCTTCCACTTGCACGTTTTCCCATTGCAGGTCACGTGGTGTTCTCGAGGGAATTATTTTGTTTTTTCATAAGTTATTCGTAACTTAGTGCGTGCATAAGACAACATTTGAAAAAAAAAACTGTTCTTAGGATCGATGGCTACACTATTGTGTCCGATAAACGAAGACGTTCCCGAATAACGTGCTCCGAGCTGTTCATGCAATAACTCCTATTGCTAAACGCTCCCGGTCGATCGAAAATGTTTTAGCAATAAATAAGAAAACGAAATAAAACAACAACAACAACAACAACAGAGAACACGGAGGACG
>NC_090872.1:48482742-48505242 GCF_036669935.1 Montipora foliosa
GGTTGAGCACCAGTTACACTTTCTACAATATATTAGCGGGATGTATCCCCCTGATCTATGACTCTGGCAGGAATTCACGTCTTTCTCACGGGATCTTGTGCGTTGATGGCTTGGTCTCAAGTTCAGGGTGTTCGAATTCCTTAGGGCGCCTGTTGTAATACTAGCTCTGGTTGTCTTGTTTCGCCTTGAGCCAATTTCAAACTTTTTCTTGGTTCTTTGATGGCTGGATCTTACCAGGAAGGGTGGAGTTGAACACTCGGTCAGACAGTAGTTCAGCCGGTGATAAATGGTATATTAGATCTAGGAGCCGTTGTTTTCGTAGAGCCAACAGGGCTAGATCTCTGTCTTCTTTGGTCTCTCTGCATTTTAGGATCTCCTTCTTAAACGCCTGGACTTGGCGTTCACCACGTTGCCACGTTGGTAGTGAAGATGATGTCACAACTTCAAAACCATATTGGCTTAGCAGTTGTTGGAAATCGCTTGATTTAAACTGAGTATCATTGCCGCATTGAAGAGATTTTGAGATTCCATTTTCTGCCAATAGCATTTTTATTTCATTAGCAACGGCGCTGGCTGTGAGGCTGTGAAGCTTCTTAATAAATGCGAATTTGGGATAGTAGTCAACGACTACAAAGAACCACGACTGTTGTACAGAGAACAGATCTGCACTCACTGTATCCCACGGTCGTTAAGGGATTTCTGATGGTATCATGGACTCCTTTTGTTGAAAACAAAACGCAACCTGCGTTTACGAGATTTTCTATTTCTTGGTATATTGCTTGGCCAGTAAACAGAAGATTTAGCTCTTAACTTGCATTTTTCTATGCCAAAATGCCATCCATGGATTTGCTGGAAGATGTTGCCTCTCAAGGATTTAGGTACTATCACACGGCTTCCAAGAAATATCAGCAGCTCATCTTCTATTGATATGTCATTTCGTAGTGGCCAGTATGGTTTTATTGCCGGATTAGTTGTCTTCACACTATCGAGCCAACCTTCTTTAATCTGACGGTAATGGAGCTGTAATGTTTCATCCTTCGCGGTTTCCTCTTTAAACTCTTCCAATTTAGCTGGGGGGATTCTGATTGGCTGTTGAACTTTCACATTCGTATCTGGTACTTCACAATTATCGAACGGAGGCGTCAGCTGTAACCACTTCTTTCATGGAAAATATTTGACGACGCAGTCGTAGGGTTGTTGACGAAACAACATTGTTTGAAGACTTGGGGCTGCTTGCATCAAGTTCTTTCAGTGGCTTTGCCTTAACTTCCGGTGTTCTGACCGCAAACGTTCTTCCGAAGAGATACGAATGGAACTTTTGACAGCAATAGACCACTGCTAGTAGGTCTAGCCCAATATTGGCATATCTGGTCTATGCAGGGGTAAGTGCTTTCGACGCAAAAGCTATTGGCTTGTTGTTTTGGAACAGATCTAGAGATGCGTGCAAACCCTTGATTGATGAATCAACGTGAAGGAAAACTGGTTTATTTTGTCAAAGTACGTCGGGGTCGTCTTGGTACATATCACCCTTTCAAAGGCTTTTGAATTTGATGAATTCCACGCAAAGTCAACGTTTTCTTTAAAGCGTTTCTTAAGTGGGTGGTGTGGTCAGCTAGACTGGGTATGCATGAGCTTATGTAGGTTGCCATCCCCCAAAAAGTGAGGCTCCTTTTTGTCCTTGGATGGTTCTAGGTTTTTTGTGGCTCTGACTTTATCTGGGCTAGGCTTAACATCATCCGGTGTGTAAAGCATACCAAACAAATTGCACTCCTTTGTCCTTTTCCACACTTCTCGTCATTGAGCTTGATGCCAGATTGTCTGGTATGTTTCATGGTTTCTATGGATGTAAGTCATGCTCTTTGTTGTTCTTTCCGTAGATTGTAACATCATTTGCAATGCCAATGACTCTCTGGCAATCACGATACGTCTCATCAATCTTGAATTGAAAGATATCTTGGCTCATTCGTAGGAGAAACGGAATCCTAGGAAAACGGTACCAGCCAAATAGGATATTTAAGGTTGTTAGGTTCGAGGAATCGCCAACTAGTTTGACATTTCAGTAGCCATTACGAGCGGTAAGCCTTCTGAAAGCTGTGCACCTGCTAATTTGGGTGTGATTTCCTCTAAAGCATGTATTGGATGGTGTTCTCTCTTGATCGCCTTATTCAAGTCCTTAGGATCGAGGCATACACGAAGTCGCCCATTTTCTTTATGTCTAATAATCAGGGAGTAAACCCTGTCTGTTGGTTGTATTACTCTTGCAATGATGTCTTGGCACTACTTCTCAATATAGTTCGGATTGTAGTTTGTCAATATATGGGCACTTTACGGAGCGCATGGACCACCCGAAGCACTTTGGGGTCCAGTGTGATGTGATTCGGAAAGTCGTCAAAGCATCCGACAGTGCCATTGAAACATTCTGGGTACATCTCCATCAGCTCTTGCTTACTTACAATTGGTGGTCGCTGTCATGTATGCCATCACGAAACGGTGCCTAAGGCATCGTGGGTATTAAAGACCACGAGGCGTTTTGGGAAGACATAGTGAATGTCATGATAAGACATGACAGTCGCTCTTCCAGTGATAATGACTTTCGATGCAATTCGAGCTTTTTCTGCGAGTAGCTGAATTATGGGCTGGAGCATTGAAGATCATACTTGGATCAGCCTGGTCTGATTGATTTATTTCGCGTGTGCACTGTGAAGACACTATTTTCAGTGCAGTGCACGCTTTGATTTTCTTCTCTTCGTACTTCCAAGGGATGTTCATGATGCTGAAAGGGCAGCTTCGTTCTTTTCCAGTGCTTCTGGTTTGAGTCAAACTCTTTCTCGCAAATATAACAAACAAATTCATATCTGCTGCCTTTTGCTTCACACAATGGAAGGAAGCATACTATGCGAAACTACCTACTTAACCTTTACCTGCTAACCCTAACCTAAACCGTAAGACGCTCATGGCAGTAGAAATGATTTCAAGTTCGAGTGAGGCCTAACACTACTGTGAAGTCTTTTATACTCAATTATTCCATCAGAGATCAACCCTAGTACTGGAATTGGACCCACACAAGGACAGAGAAAAAGTCTGACCAGGGTGGGATTTTAACCCACGACCTTAGGATTTGATCACCGTTGCTCTACCTACTGAGCTACAAGGCCAGACCGGGAGCAGTTCGTGAGTATTTGAGACATTATTCACAAGGACAAATTCGGCTCGGCCCAAGCCTAATTTAGATAATGGTTAGTTGTTGTCCTTCAGTAGCATATTGATAGAAATGATTTCAAGTTCGAGTGAGGCCTAACACTACTGTGGAGTTTTTTTTATCCAAGTATTCTATCAGAGATCAACCCTAGTATTGGAATTGGGCCCGCTCAATATGCTAGTGAAGGACAACAACTAACGATTATCTAAATAAGGCTTAGGCCGAGCCGAATTTGTCCTTGTGAATAATATCTCACATACCCACGACCTGCTCCCGTTCTGGCAGAGCTACGGTGATCAAATCCGAAGGTCGTGGGTTAAACCCCCCCTTCCTGGTCAGAGTTTTTCTCTGTCCTTGTGTGGGCGCAATTCCAATACTAGGGTTGATCTCTGTACCAAAAAAAAAAGTCAACTGAAGAATTGACATATTTCAACTCTAATCATTGCAGAGTGCCAAATAATGTTTGCAAGGATTTCTTCTTTAATCCAGGAAAAAAAGAGAAAGAGTCCGTAGGTTTCCAAGTAAAGAAAAATCTAATACAATGTATAGCAGCTTACCTTCTTCCTGAAGATGAAACGCGTTTTTTTAGCGCATCCGAAAGAGGTTAGCCTAGAGTGTAACAAGCCACACCATGAATCAGAAACAGTTATAGAGCCTGCGATTTCAAATAACAGGGTTTAATGGTAGATATAAGATATGCGAGCATCATTTCTATCTTTTGACTATTTCTCGCACGTCAAATGTACCTTTCTTTTATTTAAAAAAAAAAATTCAGGTGATTTTAGAGCAAACAAATAAATTATGTGTTTGGATGTACTTTTGCTAGTTCTCATTTTGTAGTATTTTTAGTGAATGGAATGTAAATTCAAATTAAAGTCTCAGCTTGAAATTGTAAATCAGCCTGACTTGTGTTAAATTGAAGAACATTCATACCAAGAAGAGTAGTTCGTGTGTAATAATTCAAAATATTACAGTATTATAGCTGCATGGTCAACCATTCAGCAGAGGTCGCTTTTTGCAACCAAAACGACTAAACGAGGCTAACACGCAACATAGCAATACTCTACAATCGTGCAGCACACTGGTCTTGGAAAAATGGGAATGTTGGGTTTCCCCTTTAAGAGCACGCCTAAAACCTCCAGCATGGGTAGTTTTATCTTACTAGTGACTACGTTTCTGAGTCAGAGAGTCACCATTTTAAAATTAAATTATCGAATATTATATACGCAACAGCAGGGGAGCGGATTGAACAGTTTTAACCATTCTTGTGCCCATAGCCCGGTTTTCTTTTGTTTAGCGCGAAGAACTCGAACTCTGGTCACAGTCATGGCAGGAAGTGCGCGAATCACGGACTTCCGGCTCTTTTTACGTATTCACAGAAATTTGAAACAATAATGGTCGTGAACGGTTACAACCTTATACCATTACCGCGACTGCGTTTATTTTTGGCTGTGGCGGTCTTCTTGCTGACCAAATTAAGAGCCAGCTCCGCTGGGGGACGAGAATGAGTTTTAAGGAGAGGTATGGGGGAATTAACTTCATTACGGAAAATCACTCAGCCATAATCGATTATTGCTAGTTAGCAAACCATAATGAGTTACTTATGTTACATATAAAAGGTTCAAATTTGAAGTGCACGGTCACTTCTGAGGATGTAGGTCGAAGCATACGCAGAGATGCCAATAAGTTTTCAAGCAGCCGTTTCATAAAAGGAATCACCCGCAGCATTTCTTTACCTGGCCAATAGCCACGTAGCGAAAGCACGTAGGGCCCTCGGCCCTCAGGGGGCTCTGGCGTTAGGACATGCTCCCCCAGAAAATGTTTGAAAAAGAGACCCTTTGGAAATGCATTTTCCTGGATTCTGACGCATGAAAAGCAAATTCTGTTCACTGATAATAACCCTCACTTTTCATATTAATTAACTTTAAATACATACTTTTATCAGTTTCATACACCTCATTTCACAAAGATTAAATGAATAAAGTTAATATTAATTTCCACAAAAACTTAAGTGTTTTTTTAATTCTTCAGTTCTTTTCCGAACACCATAGTTTACCAATAATATTCACGTCATTCAAAAGAAATTTATTAATTTAAAAGGAATTGCATCATTCTTGGAATGGTGTAAAACCTATTCCTAGTTCGGACGACATGATGTTTTCCTGAACGTGACTCATCAACATTACAACAACGTAGAACATAGTTTTGTTTCACAGCACTTCTACAGTGTGCTAATCACAGTCTGTTTTCAACCACTTGTTGGAAAAAACCTGCAATGAAAATAAGTAAATTTCAGTCATCTTCATCCTCACGGTCAGAGCCCTCAAATGAGTACATGTTTACAAGCAGCTTCTTGATCAAATCTCGCCTTCGAGATCTTCAACTTCGTCATTTAGCAAATCCAGTTCGTTATGCACCGACCAACTCGAAACTTCAACACCTCCCCCCCAACCCCCGCGCAAACCACGGGCATTTCAACTTTTGAAGATTGGATTGTTTAAATTCTTGCCCCCTCGGGCCAAAAAAGTGCTCAAATGCCCTACCCTGTCGTCGGATTTGTCTGTCTGTACCCAACTTTTGAAGACCCTTTTTGTAAGCCAATTGCTAATATATGCTATATCTCTTTCTTTAAACTCTTCCATCTAGTCCAAAAACGTGTTTTATGGCTGTTAGCAACTTCGGCGTCCGAAAAAACAAATCATTTGAAAGCTGGTTCTTCCGGTTCAATATTCCCCACCCTACGCAGGAAAAGGTCAAATTCACCACTCCCCGGGCACAGAGTATAGTCAAATGTCCCGGGTTTGCCCGGGGGCGGGCCATCTATGCTATCAAAATGGCGGGACTTTTGTAAATGGCCTCCAATAACTCGATCTATTCACAGGGATTTAAAGTTAATGAATTCTCTTCCGAATTTACAATCTAGACGTACCATGTAGATACGACAAAAGGAGGCAAGACACCAAGAAACAATTATATTTGTCTTAGCAGGTAATTTTTAAAATTATTTTCGCTTTGTACCTGCAACAATGAACATCTTCGGCAGCTTCTGCAGGTATCGGACCAGAAATTACGTAAAACAAAAGAAACAAAGGCAGAAAACAAAACAACTCCAAATAAAGACTAATCCCGAGTGACCAGAAACACAATGCTTTCCAGTACCTGCAGAAAGACCCAGATCTTCACCCGTAAAATCAAGTCAGCTTAGCAGTAACAGGTGTTACGGGTTACGGCCCCTATTGACATCCCTGATACGAAACGGGAAGTAAATAATCTTGGAACAATGTGCTTGTTTATAATTTTCTGTCACCGCTGTTTGCGTCTTATTTTTGTCATTAAGCTGTGATCCAGTAACTGTTCTTTCGGCCATTGCTCTTTCTTTTTTTGGGGATTAAATGCGAGCATTCTCAGGTCTCCTTGGCAGCCATAGTAATGGAAATAAGGATTTTGAGAAGAGCAGATGAGAAATAACTTGAAGAAATAAAACAACATTTAAAGCTCTTTTTTCAAGACATGTTTCGACATAGTTATGCCATGTTCAGTTGGGATGAGTTTTACAATTGTAATATGTAAGAAAAATACAATGGATGAATTGATACATTATTCGCATACTTACAAAGACAAATTAAATGGATTAGCTAAGATACTTAGATACTATAGTCGCGACAAAGCCGTTAAAAATGAAAAAAACGAAAAAGAAAAAGTTCGTTGTAATTTGAAACTAAATAACCAACGAGACTAAACTGAAAGAGATAGGCCAAAATGTTGTAGTTGTTCGTTAAGAGTAGGTTTGTTCTATTTGATATGCAAAGCTTCTTTTATTTTATTTTAAAACGGCAGTTGAGACATGACGAGTGGTTTCGCCAATGTAACTGGCATTACATCCAGCACAAGTAAATTTATACACTACGTGCGAGCGGAGACCCTTTGGCACAAAACCTTTTACAATAAACAACTGTTTTACTTTGAAAGTAGAAAAAACTAACTTAATGTCAATATTGGTGAAATGCATTCTGAGTAATTTCGTAAGCCTTTTTTGTGTTATTTTCAAGAAAATACCAATTTAAGGGAGCTTATGAAAACGATTGTTGGAAAAATCCTTTCCATTTTTATTACTTATCTGACTGGCGTGACCAATTTGTCCGTTAACATATTCCCGAGTGATCTTATCAATCGTCCAGCCTGCGAAAGTTTTTTCGCAATGCAAAATTGTGACGAGTTCTTGAATGTCGTTATGAAAACCAAACCATGTACTGTTTATTTGATCAACCCTGTGGACAAGTGTTAATTTTTATAAGCTCCCTTATATTGGTATTTTCTCGAAAGTGACACAAAAAAGGCATAAGAAATTGCTTAGAATGTATTGCACAAATATTGACATTACGGTGGTTTTTTCTACTTTCAAAGTAAAAAAAAAAGGTGTTTACTGTGAAAGGTTTTGTGCCACAGGGTCTCCGCTCGCTCGTAGTGTATAAATTTACTTGTGCTGGATGTAACACCAGTTACATTGGCGAAACCACTCGTTATGTCTCTACTCGCGTTCGTGAGCACTTTGTTTCGGACAAGGCTTCTCATGTATACAAAAATCTCGCTCCACTGAATGTTTCACAATGTTAGACTCAGCCAATTCCACTTATGTCCAGAAATGCGCCTAATTAGATGCACGTCCAATTTTGACACCCGACACGCGGTGTCTGTCCCTTTAAGTCTAGGCAATTGCTACCTTTTTTCAACAACAAAGTAAGGATAAAGGTTAGAATTATTTTCAGCTTAGGGTAAATGCAGCAGTTAATCTTTACTTAAAGAGTAGCATTTGGGGGACACTTTGTGACATTTTTACTGGGTTGCCTTATAAGGCAAACCCAGTCGAGGTCTGCGTTTAGTTTGTTTGTTTTCTTTTTTTTCTTTTTTTTCTTTTTTTTTTTTTTTTTTTCCGTGTCGGTAAAAGTCTTGCCTGTCACTCCCCTGGTAAGTGGTGTCTTTGTGGATAGAGCCTTCTGCGCGTATTTTCGTAGGATCGAGAGGGTAGTGGAACTGCGTAGATTTCTCTGGTGGACACAGTAGAATCATTAACTTAGCCTGCAATGGCGTCGAAAGTCATGCAACGCGAATGGCGTTTTAGTGGATCCTTAAACAAAATATACCCTTATGGAGCTCAATAATGGAAAGTCAGTTGGATAAACTAGGCATGAATCTCAAAAGCGACGAGTACTGGACTTCGACAACAATCTATCGCCCGTCGAGACGAAATCAAAGTGAGCAGTATTTACCTGAAGTACAAGGTAATTTGACACAATTGAGTTTGTTGTCTTCACGCACGCAATCAAATAGGAAGAGGTTTTCGCCTCTAAGAGCAAATATGTTGTTTGTTTCAATAAAACTTTCGCTGGAAAAGGATTCTGTGGTATTTTCTGCCTTTGTGAATTATAATATCATGTTGTGTATTGAATTTTCGAGCTTAAGGTTGAAATGTGATATGCGAGAAGTTTTTTAGTTTTGCTCTGTAAGCGGGAAGGGTTCACAGGCCTGTTGAAAGCGTGCTTGAGTTTCAACAAAATGAGCCCCAAAATCAGTGAAAACTTGTGACGCAGATGAATAATAAAGTAGCTGCTATTTCCAAAATGATGGAATTACCTGGTGATAATAACGTCGTACGCGTCTTGGAGAGTAAATTTTGACTTTGCATAAACAAGAGTTGGGCGATTGTGATCTTTGTTTTGACTTCGCTCATTTCATTGTCAAACTTTATAACACTTGACAGAAAAAGAAACTTTTTAAAAACCCGGTATCTTGCCATCATTTGACACAGATGCTTCACTGTTTGACGAGTAAACATGCAGCGGTAACGTAATCACGGCGCCCGCTGAATTCCGGCCATGTCACTTTTCGATTTTGCAATTTACTTGAACGTAGCAAAAATCTCCCAAAATATTTGTCGCTGATCGTAACTTTTTATATTCTATATTCACGGTTCAAAATTAATGTTGTTTTCATGTCGTAAATATTTTATTCTCGATCGACCGTCCGGGAAACTTCCTTCTGCTCTTTCTGAAAACTGTGTATCAATAGTTATTTGCTTTTTCATCAATATTTGTCTTGCATAAAGCAAGCTAACAAGATCTGTACCTTGCTGAGTTCGCATTTGTTAGAGTTAATAGTATTTTCGGTCCGATGCTTCTGTTTTAAGAGGGGTACATTGTTTCGGTCTCCCATCCAAACACTAACCCCGCCCGGCAGGGCTTAACTTCAGTGAACTTTAGTATTAGAAAGCCTTCAGATGCTCAGAGGGCACACTTGTGGTAAAAAGAAGTTGTGAGGGAACTTGAAAATTATCAACATGTCAGCCCAGAAGCCAATGTTTCTCGCTTCTCTTTTATTTGTTATTCTTCAGAGACTGGAATGCTGTATTTCAATACCACACAATTCAGTGCCTTCTGATTTTCTGTAGCACGTACCACAGGCAACCCAGTGTATGCTTCACAGAAGCATCTCGTTTGTCTTTATTCCGTGACATGAGTGATGTTGAAGTTGAGGAAAAGAGAAAGGGGACACTTCGTGACGCTTATTGAAATCCGCGAGCATCTAATTATGTGCATTTCTGGACATATCCAATTCCCGTTTTAAAATTAAAATAAAAGAAGCTTTGCATATCAAATGACACAAAGCTACTCTTAACCAACGACTACAACATCTTGGCCTATCTCTTTCAGTTTACTCTCGTTGGTTATTCAGTTTTAACTTACAACGAACTTTTACTTTTTGGTCTTTTTTCATTTTTAACGGCTTTGTCGCGACGATAGTATCTACTGAAGTATCTTAGCTAATCCATTTAATTTGTTTTTGCAAGTATGGGAATAATGCATCAATTCATCCATTGTATTTTTCTTATAAATAGGTTTAAATTCAAATTGTAAAATACATCACAACTGAACATAGCATAAGTATGTCGAAACATGTCTTGTAAAAATTTAAAAATGTTGTTTTATTTGTTCAAGTTAATGGAAATAAATAATACTTCTAAATTTGAAGTTTATTTTTTCTGGGATTTTTTCCTAAAATTTGTCCTGCTATAAGAAGGTAGCTTATATATGGGATACTTTGGTGTCTTTTGCAGTTTGCGACAATTTGTTTTAGTGATTTTCCACTGCTGTCTTAGTTTCAAATGTTTGGAAAAAAAAAATTCTAGTGGCTCATGAATTGATAACTTCCTCAGCTTGGTCGTTCCCCATATATAAACGATACGATTGAGAAGAATTTTGTATGGCGTAGCGATTTCTAGTAGGCCACTCTTTCCTTTGTTTGGTAGTTGAACCCTCTATTTTACCTTCAATAACTTACGTACATTATTTGTCATCTAATTACGATTTTTTAGGTACTGCTATGTTTTATTTTATCTGTATTTTCATTGCTTGGATAATATGATTTAAGGAATACGACGTTCTTGACGCAGAGCATCATTTTGCGCAGGCGCAGGTGGATCGCATTTCTCTTTTGCTTGAAAACAAGAGAGGAGAAAGATCCTCCAAAAATTGTCGCAGTCAAAAAGTCACATGGTTCTCTGCTCGTTGGCATGTTCTAGCCTTATTTGCGGCACTCGAAATTGCCAGAGACTCTGATATGCAAAGGAGCCCTCAACCAAATACGACTGAACTAGTTAACAAGGAGTTTATTACCCAGGCAAAAAAGATAAAACAACAACATTCAAAACCTTGATATCATTTCATAGTACTCCGGAATTAATATCATGCAAAACGATAAAGTCGCTTAAAGTTATTCTTGCAATATTCAAACACCCCAATGACAGGAGATTTTGCAATTTAGAGGGCATAGCGAACGAAAACGGCACTTAAAAAAATGAACATCTTAATTGCGTGACAAAGGTGCAGTACAATTTTTGTTCCAACTCATCATATTTTGTTTTTGCCAGCGTTACACTCGATTTCTTGCTTAAACTCCTCTATGATCCTAAACACCTGTCAATCATTTTCGGTCAAAAGTAGATGGTTTATCGTACTTGAGACGTCATCCTGCTCCGTCAGTCAGCTGATCCTCATTTAATTGCGGGAATCTTGACTCGCTCATTGCATCAGTCTTGAGGTGATCTATGTCAGCATACACTGTCGGAAGGTTTGCTCTAGAGATTCTTCCGTCACTCTTTTCTGTAGAATGGCTTAGATCCGCGTATAAAAGACCATGGTATGGGGCAGGCATCTTTAAGAAAAACATTAGATAACGTCATCAAAAAGAGTCAGCTCAGATGCTGCTGACAGGGATGTCTTTTCGTGTGCAGATTTAACATTGAAAAGAAAGCGGAGTCCAAAAGATGTTAAGAGTGGGAGGTGGGGGCGGCTAACTTTGAGAGCTGTTTTTGTCCAAAGAAGAGAACTAAGAAACCTTAAAGGACTTAGCCGCCATCGTAACTTTTATCTGCAAATGACTAAACGTTCGTTAAAGTCTTCTGAGTTAAGGGCTTCAAATCTACAAATAATTAATCTTGTTCGTAATTTATTTATAGTCCAGAACTTATAAACTAAAAAGCGGCAAGGGTTATTTAGTGCACTCGTGAAACCCATCTTTGAATATTGTTGCCCGGTTTGGAGAAACACTTCTGACCATCTCCTGTTTAGAATACAAGAACTTTGCTGCAAAGAAAGAAACTATAGTGATTACGCCGCCCCTTCCTATCCCAAACATCCGCTCGGTTCGCTTCGCTTCGCTCGCCAATTTATTTTTCGTCATTTTACTGTTCTCTCAATAACCCCTACTGCGGAGCGTGGTCTCAGGCTACTGCACCTCCATTCCAAGGAACATCAAATAGTACCCTAGCCTCTGTCAAAATCGTTGAAACTCGATGAAATTGAAAGATAACTTCCAGTGGGAAGGAGGAGGACGATAGGTAAATCTTCATCGAATCCCAGTCAAGTATATGATCGTTTTTATCTAAGTACCTTGCAACTAGACAATTACCTGTGGAGGTTGTCGTTTCTTTTCTGTCTTGTCAACGACTGCATACAGGTAGTCTTTGCACTCACTTGCTTTGGCTGCTTCGCTTTCGGTCACATCATTTTCAGGTCCAAGCGAAGAAAGATCCACACTGGGGTTATAGTTCCCTCCGTTGTTCGTTGGACATGTATCCCCATCTTGCATCACAGGGCCTTTATGAAACGTCACTTTGCCTTGTTTGTTATCGATGTTAACAACTGCGTAAACATGCTGCCTTTCCTGCCCAAGTTTTGTATATCCACTTAAAACGTCACCTTTTTTTGAAGTTCCAGCTGGTGTGGATTCGTCGAAGGGAACAAGGTACCCAGCATTCGATTGTGCTTGGATGAGTGCTTTTTGTTCCTGGACTAATGACTTTCTACAACTTGATTTTCTTTCGACCTTAGTATTTGCGATAATATTCTGTTGTTTAATTTCATCTATATCTTCGTATTCGTCCATTTTGTCTTCTGGGGGTGGACAAACAACACGCTCTCTCAGTTGGGTGCAGTTGTTCAGTTGTTGATCTTCTGGTCGTCGACTTTTCGAGTTTGAGGCTTAAAGAGGAAAGAAAATAGCTAATTATGTTTGTTACTAATTAAGAGTAGTTACCAAGTTAGATCTTTGAGAAGACTGAAACAAGAGAATTCTTATGGAACTAAGTTGCTATACTTATTTTTGTATATAGAGCCAGCAAGGCAGACCTTAAGAAAAGATAGTTTATTTAATGTGGAGTTTACGCTTAGCTTAGTCAGTTACCTTACAGGTAATCCACGATCCTAACATATTGTAAAAATTAAAAGACTGAAATAGAAACTGAGAACTTAAAGTAAAAACGATAACAAAGACAAAACGAAAGGCAGCAGTTACCAAAAAAACCGGATCAATAAAACTTGTGCTATCGAACTGCATTTTCTTTTTTATCTCATTTGTGCCCACTTTACTTCTAGAATATCGTTTTCTAGCTCGTTCCATTTGTTAGCAGCATAATATCTCCACGATTTTAGACCTTATTTAGTCGTGTTACTTTTACGCAAAGAAAGAAGATTATACTTGGATGAGCGTAAAGTGATTAGATCCTTACTCGCAGGTGGATATTTATACGATTTGCTATTCATTTTTTATTGTCAATAGCACGTTTTGAATTATTTGAGTTTCCGTGGTCGGAAGTTTTATTCTTTGCAAGAGATCTTGATAAGATGTACTTTCTCGATTTTAGCAGTAACTGTTTCTTTTACCGAAGTGGTGCCAGACGTGATTGCAAAAGTTAAAATACGGCAGTATAAATGCGTGATAGAGCGATACCTTGTTAATCATAAATGGCAAAATGATCTTCAATCTGTTCAGAGCACATATCTAAGATTTGCTTTGCGACAAAGACTTGAAATATAATCATCAAATTTCAACTTTGAAATGATATATTAAATGGGTCATATATGAACCGCGGATATGAAATCAAGTGAAGCTATTGTATGATCCTCACAGTCATGAACGCAATTTTTGCAGTTGCGTAAGGAAGCCTGAAAATTTCAGGAATTCAACGGGGTTTGAACCCGTGACCTCGCGACACCGGTGCGACGCTCTAACAACTGAGCTATGAAGCCACTGACGTTGACAGCTGGTCATTTGTGGGTTCTAATGTTCCCGTGAGAAATGAACCAATAATGAAATGATATGAAATCAAATGGATATGGATCGTATATGAACTGCGAATATGAAATTAAGTGAAGCCGTGATCCTCGCAGTTATCATAGCCTCACTTGATTTCATATCCGCAGTTCATATATGATCCATTTCATATATCATTTCATCGTTGATTCATTCCTCACGGGAACATTGGAACCCACAAATGATCAGCTTCCAACGTCAGTGGCTTCATAGCTCAGTTGGTTAGAGCGTCGCACCGGTATCGCCAGGTCACGGGTTCAAACCCCGTTGAAGTCCTGAATTTTTCAGGCTTCCTCGCAATTCCAAAAGGATCAAAGCTTTACTTAAATTTCAACTTGTTATCCAGCACAACCCCCAACCCCCAGTGGTTTTAATGTCAATACCAGGAAAGTAAAAGTGCAGATTATCTTCCGCTTTGCCTGGCATTTTTCTGGATTAGGTTTCATACCATTTGAATAAAGGTATTACAGGGGGAGTTAATGGACATCTAAGTCAAGTGAACATCAATTCCCTTTTAAAAAAGATTCGTGTTGGGCTGCAGCACATAATTGCAATTGGTTGAGTAGACAATTTGAGCACCACTAATCAGAGAACTCCTTACGTATAGCTATTTTAACATATTAATTCTTTTTACTCACGGGTCAGTAGTTTAAATAGTAGTTTATGATTTTTTTTATCTTCTAAGCGCTAAATCCATTGAATGTTATTAAGTTCAAAAAGCGAAATAAAGACTGTTGTCTAATTTGATTTACAGATTTTGTGACATGCGTGACAGATATAGTTGGCCTCGGCAAGAGTGTCTGTACTCTTTCTTGATGTCTTCACCGTTCTTAGACAACATTATTAGGCTTTTTTCTAGTGCTCGTGCTTGCTCTTTCTTGCTCTCTCTCTCGTAAGTTGTTTTTCACTGATATTTCGCCTGTTTTCTCGTGCTCTCACTCGCTTTCTTTCCCGTTGAGCATTGCGTACTCGTCGCCTTGTTACTATTTCTTATTAATCCATCTCTTCTCTATCTCTTCTTTCCAAAAAGAAAAAAAAACAGAAAACCGCTGGTTTCAGCAGTGCGACCTTACATGAAAAGTTGAAAATACGGATAGACGGTCGAACGATAACGTCTTAACTAAAATCAAAATTTCTCGTGTCGATTAGTTACCATATTTTTGGCTATGGTGCTAAGTTTTGCAACGTTTGACTTAACAATTCTGTATATGTCAAAGTAAAGAGGTTTGTTCCCCTAATAAAACTAAAAATGCTTTTGAATGCAATTTTGAAGAATATTACTTGAAAGTAAAAAATGCTCTTAAGGTGGCTGATACCCCGCCTGCATCAAATTGTGCGCATGCAGCTCCAAAGTCAAAGTAACGCAAATTTCTAAACAATGTACCCTGTATTGAATGACCTTTTCATAGTAAGCCTGTGCTCAAGTTTAGTTGGTTATCGCTTCTCCGTAGTAGAGATGAGACGAACGGTAATGCGTCTGTCACTCAGGTTGTCTAAGTTGCTGATTATGGAAAAAAACAATCGATCTCGGAAGTTCCTCGGAGGCCTTGGATAAAATTTCATGGAAGCCACCTTCTTTCCCGAGCAGGCCTCTTTAATTAAACACCAAACGTTTTTACCTTTTAATCGATGCTGGTGCATGCAGAAGAACCAAAGAATAACGCAAATCACCAATATAATCAGAGCTAGTACAGATACGGCAATAATAATTAGCCGTGAGTTGCCATCTGAAGTGTCCTTGACTTTTTCACCGGGGTTTTCACGGTGTGTCGCTAGGAAAGAAATAAAAATGATTACACAATATTTTTCTTACATCTAGGGATTGTTGATGTATTTCAAGGCAATGAAGGGGGACCTCAGATGGACACTGTAGGAAACCAATAGCACTTGGGTTTCTTTCACACGCTGATTGGATTTACCCAAGGGTGTGTTTGGTCAAAAGAAAAGGCCGTATATCTTTGTTTGGTGAATACATCACTATCCAGCGGTTTCGATCTCTGCGAAGACTTTAGTATTCGTATTTTCTAGCGTAACTGTGAATACGAATCAAAGCACAGCCAAGTTAAGGAATATAGGAGAGCCTTTGCCAAAGTTTTTACTTCGCCTAGCATTTTTATATTCTGGATAGTGGCCTATTCACTGGCTAAAGTCATCCTGCCTTTGAACTATTGGGGCCTGGATTTTTAATTTTTTAATTTCATTATTAAATCAAACGAGGAGCGAATTGGACTATTACCATTATTAACGGGATAGCGACTCAGGCGCATGACTTCGTAGAACCTGCAGACCAGCCGGACACACGGTCCATGAAGAGCCTTGATAAACGACCTACCTATGCAGGAATTCTTGTAGCTCAATTAGAGTAGCATCCGACCTCTGTTTACGGAGCTTTCCAAGCCACTCTTGTGTACCGTTGTTCTTAATTATTGGCCTTGAAAATTATAAATCCTTTACTCGGAATTAAAATCCTCGAGAAAAAGAAAGTGTCCTTCCTATTTTCAATGTTTCGGATCATGACCTGCAGAAGAAAACAATGCTACCCTCCTTCCGTTTGTAGCTTAGCTTTGACCCGTCATTGTTTTGAGCGGATATATATACACTCTACGCTATCCAAAAAGTTTTGTCTTATGCTTTAATAGTTTATTTTTGCTCATTGGTGGTTTTTGTAGTTCTTTGCGGGAGATAACTTCTTCGATTCGGACGTCATCATCATCACCATCATCATCATCTCTTTTATTAACCCTCGTATTTTAGAGTAGCTTGATGTAGCTAGTAGCTCCGAGCACTTACCCTCCCAACCATGATAAAGCACAGAAGACAGACCACAACAACAAGAAATCATACCCTACTCTTTGCGAATAGTGCGTTGGTTCTTTTACGTCCCACAGGGTTATGAACATTGAGGGGTTGTGAGAGGGGGCCTGCGGCATATCCTCCTTATTCAACAAGACTGGCTATATATATTTTGTCGAATCATTTGCAGGTGTCTTTACAAAGGCAGCTCCTCAGTTATTTAAAGACCCTGACTGTTGGCTTAGACGAAGTCGAACTCACGACCTTCCGCAGTTGTGATCGCTGACTCTATGCTGCCAAGTACGACGAAGTTCTTAAAATGACGTTTACTCTAGTAACATCATTGTTTTCCGCTTACCTGCACCATGTCGACGTGGAGTAGTAATTGGGGAAACCGATGAAATGGAGGAAGCTGGTAACGTTTGAATTGTGGTTAACTTGGTTGATTGCTTGTCATCTGCAGTCACTGGCACAGTTTGTAATTTAAGATAAGACGATAAGATAATAGTTTTCCTAAACAGGAGGCAGCGTGGTCGAGTGGTTAGGGCGTTGGGTTTGCATGCGGTGGCTCCGTGTTCAAATCCGTTCTAAAATCTGGTTAGGATTTGTTTCCGGTTGTCCCGGATTCAACTCTACCACTCTTTGTAAATAACCAACTGGTTGCCTCCTGCCAGTTGGGGTTCTTAAAAATGTTTCTGTTAAGTTTGAATTGTTTCTTTCATATTGTTAAAAGAGGAATGCCTGTAAACTAGCTTGATAGCTAAGTGCACAAAGCATTTACCTTTATTTTACAACTTGTAAAATGTTTAAGAACAATTAAATTGCGTCGTTTTACCAAGTAATGCAAATATATACAAAATATAAATCTGAATTCATTTGGCCGTTCTAGAGACCTGTAATCCAGACGAATTGTACGTCTCTCATGTTATTCCTCTAGTGTAAACACGGAACGAACCTTAAAATGCGCATAATCCTTCTGGGACGAACTTGGCCATCCATTTTTTCTGCATCTGTTAAGGTCGTCTAGTATAAAGACGGGAAAAAGACGCATAATGCGTGTTTGCGCGAACTATTCACTTTAGTCCGTCTTCCAAGACGCACTAAACTGGAGAGTTCGTCCGGACGTATAATGCGTCCTGTGCCCGTTTTTATACTAGACGAATTTAACAGACGCAGAAAAAATGTTCGCCCAACTTCGTCCCAGACGAATTATGCGTCCCTAATATAAAAACGGCCAATATATATAAAATCATGGGATAAAAACGTTCTCGTAACGTTCTGTACGACATTTCATCAAATGATACTTTCTCTTAAGTTATAGCTTTTTTGATGCCATATTAAAATAAAAGAAGATAAATTCGAACTCCGTTTTTCTATTTACGGCAGTGCACACAATGGTAACTTTGTCAACAAGATGGATTGAATTTATCAAATCCGTTATGATATGCCCACTTTATGGCTGTTTTGGTACTCCATTCTCAGTAACGTTAAATGTTCCAAGTGAAGCTATGATCTTCGCAGTTATGAGCGCAATGTTTGCAATTGCGTAGAGAAGCCTGAAAATTTCAGGATTTCAACGGAGTTTGAACCCGTGACCTCACGATTCCAGTGCGACGCTCTAACCAACTGAGCTATGAAGCCACTGACGTTGGGAGCTGGTCATTTGTGGGTTCTAATAGTCCCGTGAGGAATAAATCAATGATGAAATGGTATTTATGAAATGATCATAGCTTCACTTGATTTCATATCCGCAGTTCATATATGATTCATTTCATATATATATACCATTTCATCATTGATTCATTCCTCACGGGATTATTAGAACCCACAAATGATCAGCTCCCAACGTCAGTGGCTTCATAGCTCAGTTGGTTAGAGCGTCGCACCGGAATCGCGAGGTCACGGGTTCAAACCCCGTTGAAGTCCTGAATTTTTCAGGCTTCTCTACGTAATTGCAAAAATTGCGCTCATAGCTGCGAAGATCATAGCTTCACTTGATTTCATATCCGCAGTTCATATATGATTCATTTCATATATACCATTTCATCGTTAAATGTTCCGATGCAAACAAATTTGTTTTATTTTTTTTAGTATACATGGCTGAGTGGGACCTTCAAATAAAATGCAATTAAATTTGATAACAAAATATAACCAACATTATCATACAATAGGATGCAGGATGGCTGTGAAGGGAAACCGAATTTCCGTATTAGGACTAAGCTCCTCTCCTTACAACGCCGTAAAATATGATACACCAATGGAAACACCATTAACATCCATTTACAAAACAATGATCACAACTTATCATTTAATTCATTAGCCAATGGCAGAAACACATGACCTTGAATCGTGTAACTTGCAATTGTTTTGCTTGGAACAAAGCTGGGCCTTTTTGGACACCAATTTTATGCCCAATTATGGTCAAAATAAGATCAAAGCTGAATGCGCTGGAATATGCACCAGCTACTTTACATCCAAATAAGGAAATTTCTAAAGTAAAAAAAAACCCGGCGCTGAACCAGAGTTAAACGCTCCAAGGTCACGAGCGTCTGTCAATGGTAAGCGATTTTTATGGAGCGATTTTTGTGAAAAGAACTCTTTCGACTTTGAGTGGAGTGATGTGATGTTTGAGAAACGTTTTTGCGAAAACAACTGCAGAAATCAAACCCGCAAATTTAAAGGTTTAGTACCACAGGGTATCAGGAATCGACTTTGACTGTAAAAATGTCGTTGCTTTCAACTTACTTTCACTATGTGGTTTTGTGGTGGTGATCTCTGACTCTGTGGCACCGGAATTGACTGGTGATGTTTGGACTGAAGTAATCTGGGTTGATTGCTTGTTGCGTGGCGTGACTCCCCCTTCTTTTTATTTGTAAAGCAGTATTGGAATGAGAGAATTCAAAAAAAAAACAAAACAAAACAAAAAAACAACAGGTGAGGAATATCAACCTGGAGGTGTGATAAATTCGACTTTTTCAACGCCTGATAGGTGATACAGTGATCAACTGAATCAAATACTGGCAAAATTGCATGTTTACGACCGCAAATATAACAAAGCTTGGGCACCTCAGCAAGTGCTATCCCAGACTAATTCAAACCCGTAATTAATGCGCATAGCTAAGAAGCATACATGTTTAAGAGTGACTTTTTCCGGTGACCGAGTCAGAGGTGGCACATGATCGAAAAATCTACTACCCTTATATATTGTTCATAGATACTCCATGGTCACTCAATAAACGTGGTATAATAATTTTGGGAAATTTACGAAATCCGCTAACGGTCGCCCACGGAAGGAAACTGACCAGAATTAGAGCGGAAAGTAAGGGTACAACAAAATTGGCTTTTCAAAAGCACGAAAGGATCTTTGCTCTTTACAAGATTGTATATTTACGAAGGAGGAATTGACACATAACTGAAAAACAGCATCATTAGCTTCACTTTATTGATTTGTCTAAGGCCTTTGACACCGTAGATCCTAGTATGTTACTTGAAAAACTTCAGCATTATGGTGTTCGAGGCTGTGCACTGAATTGGTTTTCGAGTTATCTGAGTAATAGGAAGCAGCTTGTTGAATTTAATGGTCAATGCTCATCTCATATAGAAGATACGATGTGGAGTACCACAGGGTTCTATATTGAGACCTCTGCTATTCCTTATTTATATAAATGACTTGTGTAAACTGAAAACCTTAATTTCAAGAGATTCTGAGTTATTCCACATAAGAATTTTTTTTTTTTAAGTGATCCAAAGCTAGATTTTAAAACGATGAAGTATTTCCGATCTAAAAAAAAAAAAAATCCAGAAATCTAAAAATCCTTATTATCAAGACAGAGGAAATTTTATCATGCAAGTTCGTTAAAGCATATTCAGTGGTATTATTCTTCCGAAAACCGTATTGACTATCGGAAAGAACATTAAATTTATTTAAAAAGGGAAGGGTACGGCTATTTACGTATCTATATATGGGTTATTGACCAAGCGTGAGATCAAGATGGCCGGACATTGGCCGTTTTTATACTAGAGACGCATAATTCGTCTTGGACGAACTTGGGCAAACATTTTTTCTGCGTCTGTTAAATTCGTCTAGTATAAAGACGGCCACAAGACGCATTATGCGTCTAGACGAAGAATCTATTTTAGTGCGTCTTCGAAAACGCACTAAACTGGAAAGTTCGTCCAGACGCGTTATGCGTCTAGTGCCCGTCTTTATACTAGACGAATTTAACAGACGCAGAAAAAAAGTTTGCCCAAGTTCGTCCAAGACGAATTATGCGGCTCATAGTTCGTACCGTCTTTACACCAGACGGATAACATAAGAGACGCATGATTCGTCTGGACGGATTATGCGTCTCTAGTATAAAAACGGCCATTGGCCAAGTTCGTTTTTTGCGTGTTTTATGGACGGAAACGAAGTCGTTTCTCTGAGAAATGTTTTTTTGTGAATCGCTCAAACAACTGCAGAAATCAAACCCGCAAATTTAAAGGTTTAGTGCCACAGGGTATCAGGAATCGACTTTGACTGTAACGATGTCGTTGCTTTCAAGATACCTTCACCATGCCGTTTTGTGGTGGTGATCTCTGACTCTGTGGCACCGGAGGTCAAGATTGCTGGATATTGCCTAAGTTCTTTTTTTGCGTGTTTATGGACGGAGACGAAGTCGAGGTCTATAAACACGCAAAAAAGAAGGATGCCAATGTCCAGGTATCTTGACAGAACAAGCTTGGTCAATAAAGGATTTATTATATGAAATAAAACACCAAAAAATGATCATTGATCTTACGAGACCATGGAAGCCAGAAATCCCGAGCGGGCAAGATACTTCCATCTTGGCCGCTCGGGTTGCCAGCATAAGATTTGGTTCATCCTGCCCGCGCACGGAGCTAGTCATATAATTAAGTACTTTCTCTTATTTTTCCTCTAAGACTTTCGAAAAGGCTGGTAAGACTGAAATGGGTCTGTAATATGAGAAGACATTATTTTCCCCTGATTGATACAAGCAGCAATTTTTAGTTTATCTGGAACAATACCTGATCTAATGGATAAATTAATGAAATTCACCAAAGGATGACTAATTAGATTAATAGTTTGTTTTACAATCTTCATCGAAATGTTATCATATCCTGCAGCTGCTTCAGAACGAAGAATCTTAATTAAGGCCTATTAAAACGGGAAATGTTTGGCGACCAAACAACATCAAACATTGTTTGGTAACCAAACATTTTACAGTTTGGCCGCCTTTTTTGGTGCTGTTTGATCGTGTTTGATAAAATTTGAAGGCCATCAAACATTCAATCAAACACCTTAAAACATTTGTTTTGTCCTCGTGTTTGATGGGCGAAGTTTTGTTCGTTTGGACAGCCGTATCGAACATGTTTGGCGCGTGAAAGCGTACCACGATTGCTCAGCCATAGTTCTTTGCTTGTGGAGTTTGATCTGAGTTAGGTCAAACATGTTTTAACCCTTTGTCCACTCACTTCAACATCATCATGTTTGGTCACCAAACAATGTTTGATACTGCTTGGTAGTTTTACATTGGACAGGCCCTGATATATATCAATAACGATTTGTTCGTTGGCCTTCTCTAAAAATATAGCATTCACCATCTTCTCCTATGGAAAGCCATAAGTTTCTCATGTGGTCATTCGTTATTATGTGATTGTTTCAGCTCGGAGAATTCGTTCCCTAAGGAAGAAGACCTTTATTTCGAATTGCTTGGTATTTCTGAACAAATATCAAATGCTCCGGGGCAGTTTCATTGATGTTTTCCGAGGATATTATTAGAGAGATGCCTCAGTGCGTCACGAATATTCGACTTCAACATTGCGACTTCACTCCATCCCCAAGCTCGACAGCTGCTTCT